>NC_054054.1:116118412-116273990 GCF_017639655.2 Falco naumanni
TGGTGAAAGGCAGCTGGGAGGTGTGGGGGTCACATACTGCACCCGAGCTCCTCCATGAATGCGGGAGAGCAAACCCACCTCTGCTCCAGTTCTGAAAATGGTGCCAAAAGCAGCTTTTTAAGCACAAAAGAAATATCTGAAACTCAAATCAGGGAAAGAGTAGCCTGCGGGTAATGAAGCCTGTTTTGGCTGAGAGTTGCGGATTAGGAATGGTGGAGGCAGCCCAGAGAGAAGAGCACATCACTCCCGTGCTCCTCAGACACTTCTCTTCTTGGAAAGGTGCATGATCCAAAAGGAGCAGGGCTTTGGAAAAACATCTGCTGAGCACGTGCTATGACAGCAGCTCTGGTGATGAGACCATGCTGCCCCAGGGAGCATGGCGAGTTCCCGTGAAAGCGCTGGAGGCAAAGCTCCTCCGTGTGCCCTCCATCAACCAGAGGTACTGGATGGCGACTGTCCGGGCCAGGACAAGAGGAGGCAAGAAAGCGAGGATGCTCACAGCAGAGCCTTTGAGGTTTTGCTGCAGAGACAGCATCGCCAGCAGAGCCGGCACAGGCTGGAGCACTGCAGTGCTCCCCATCAAGGGGCTCACAGTTGCCCCAGCTCAGTCTCCATGTGAGTGTGGGTAGCAGTGGCCATCGCCGCCTAAATAAAAGCAGGCGCCACAATAAATTTAAAAAATGTTTTGTGTACAAACAAGATTCGCCACAGGCTGTGCTGGGAATACTGTAAGATTGGTGGATTGTATAAACACTGGGCAAGAAAATGTGGATTTCTCACTTTGAAACTATTCCATGGGATCGCTTCAAACTCTTTATGATGCTCAAGCTTGAATTTTTAGAATAAAATAATGAGAATTCAGGAGGGAAAGTGGGGTTTATGTCACTTTGAGGGGCTCAGATGCTAATCTGACAAGGTAGTGATGGACTTTGAAGACTTTGCTGAAAATGATCTAAGCTTTGTTTAAGTGTCTGTGGCATCACCTGAACCAGCACATCACGGGCTCTGCTGCCACTGGTCCAGCATACACGTGGCACCATCCCCTTCCGCAGGCCCAGTGAATGACACCGCTCTTAAAACAAGCATTTTCAAACTACACAGAAAGACAAGATTTTCTCTGTGTGTCTTCTTGTTTAACCCCAAGATTTTGCTTGGTCATCACAATTTTTAGGGACTTGCTTTCTGTTCCCTGCCCTCGTGATTAAGACCATTAGCAACAGAGGGTTTGAAACACAGAGGGGAAGGGGCAGACATCTGCACTGCCATCAGCAAGCCCACAGCTCATCTGGGGCTGGGAACAGGACAACGGGGGGAAAAATCCTGTTGTCAAACAGCTGTGCAACTAGGGAAAGGAGGAGAGCAATCTATGGTTTAACTTGCATTGCATGGAGAACGTATAGTGCTCCCCCAAGCAACGCACATACATATATATGTATGTATATATGTATATATAAATACACCTACACAGAGCGGAGTAACTGTCTCACTAAGTTTTCCAGCTCTCCACCTTGAGCGCATGTCCCCAGCTGGCAGCGAGAGCAGGCTCAGCAGGCTGCCAGGACCTTGCCCTTTCCCCAGCACACGGAGGGATGTGCGCTGAGTGCGCTGGGTCTCAGCCAGGCACCCGGGGGCAGGCGGACACTGTGCCCTGAGCAGGGGCACCGCTGCGGGCTGCTGAGCCCCACGGCCGGGCTGAGAGAGGAACGGGCCTTTTCTCCGGTGTAAAATGCTTTTTGGATCAAAAGGCACCGAGTGGTTTTTACCTTTTTGGATAAAACTGGTAGAATGGCTATCTGAAAAGCCATCTCTAGCAGAAAAAAAACAGAAAGGGAGACATTTAAATTCAGCAGACTTCTAAAACAAGAGGTCTAATATATCTTGGACACATTTACTTACTTTTCCTGACATTTGTTCTCCACCAAACCAAGAAGAATTTGCAAAATATTTTAGTCCTGTCTGCATTCATGCCCAAAACCCAGCTTTGTCCAACTTTGTACTTTCAGCTCCAAGCCAGTTGTCATCACTGATAGGGGCAGGCTGAAATCACTGGAGAAAATCCCACTGGCTTCAATGAAACCAAAATTTATCCACTGACTCCAAAACCAAAAAAAAAACAACCCCACTCAACCAGGCTTCCTAGCTGGGACACGGCTCTGTGCCACATGTATTCAGATACTTTCAGAAATTGTGATTTGTGCTCATCTCCTGCATACTGACAGCATAGAAAGAGAGCCAACCCGCTGCGAGCTCCTGTGGTGAACCTGCAGAGGATACAGACCTACGCCAGCCTGGAGCTACCTTTCTGCCCAAGCTACTGGGTTTTACACTTCTGCCTTCAGCAGTCCCAGGTCTGGCCCCTTTTTCAGTCACCTCCAGTGTCCCAAGAGTGGCCACCGATGCTCTGAGGGTGACGATGCTCCGTCTCCTGCAGCTCCCTGCTGAGGGACACAGCAGATGCTGCGAGTCTGCACAGGCTCGAAGAACAACTAGAACAAGACCATGTGAAACAAATCCATCGGGGGCTATTAAATCCAAGGACAGCCCTGTCAGCTCAGGAAGTCCTTGAGATACTAATTGCTGGAAGCTGGGAAAGTGGACTGGGACACTATCACAGGGTGCTTGCCCTGCTCTGGTGCTTTTATCTACGCATCCTCTGTTGGCTCTGTCAGGGGCTGAATCTGGGGTTTGCTGGACTTTGGTTGGAGCCAGCACAGCCACTTCGACGATCCTACACTGCCCGAGTTTTCCTTAGCATTTTGCCGAAGTTTTCTTCCCTCTCTTCCCCTTTCTTTTTTCGTAATAGCAATGAGTTTGGGTTTTTTTCTGACTGCTGATGCTGTTTTGGGAATTCTGTCTCCCTTGAGCATAATAATCTGCATTAATTATGCAATATACTGTTAACATGGGGTTTGGCAAGCTTTCACTTCACCCAAATTCGTATCAGACTCCTCCAGGACATCTAATCATTTTTCTTTTCTTAGACAAAAATATCATCCAAGCCTCCTTTCGGAATAGCTTTCTTGATAGACTGGCCTTGACAGTTCAGCTGGGTCCTGGACTGACGTGAGGCTTAGCTTGCATGAAGCAACGCTGTCCTAGTTTTACTAATTTATTTTCTTTCCTCCAGTCAGTAAACAATCAGTTTACAAACCCGACTCTGCAGGGTTTATTGGAATGATGCAGGAGGGTGGGAATATGGCTGTGGGATGCAAAGGAATTTCCACAAACCAACTTTCTCAGCAACTTGGCTGATAAAGCCAGCAATAAAAGCAGCCACGTCGTTCTTCAGACTGAAGGCATTTAAAGAAAGGAAACATCACATCAGTGCAGAAAGGCAGCCGAGGCAGCCGGGGATACTATTTAGAAGTGATCTATGAAAGCAAATCATGTAACGGTACGAAAGCAAAGGCATCTCGCACATCAGAAGCGGGGAAGGCAGGGCAGTTGTTTAATGCACTTGGTATAGATCAAAGACAGAGGCTGCTCGGCTGCAGCCCCACAGTGACCGAACCCAGCGGCTTTACCCACCAGCAGCTCAGCCATGGGAGGCAAACCCATCCCTGTGCAGGAGACCCTGCCACAAGCCACGTGTCAATGGGAATGTCACCCAGAGCCCTCTCCCTGGAGACCCATTTTTACAGGAGCTTTGTGGCAGGGCTGGCTCCCACCGTGAGATGTGCACAGGACGCACTGTCAGAGTGGGGGGAAAAAAAAAAGAAAAAAAAAAAAGAAAAAAAAAGACTCAAACTGAAGCACATGTAGGATTAGACAATCAAATCCTACAACTGGGCGGGATTTCAGAGTATCAGCTGCCAGAAGAAGTAACATCAATATTGTCAACTTATGGAAAACTGGCGTGGGGAGAATGAAGCCCCAAAGGGACCTGGGAATTCTCTAATGTCTGGGAAATCTGCTGCAGGAAAGCGGAAAGTATTTGTGAAAGAAATTAGAGAAGCTGCAACTGAAATTCCTCTGGTCACGGCTCAAATGGAGGAAAGAAACGCACTGCCAATATTGTGTGAAGAAGCACTGCGAGGGCAGGACGGCAAGATAAAATTTAGAGAGAGAGAACTGCGACACCACATAAATGCTGTCAGTTAGGAGAAAGCCTTAGAGGAGTTGGGCTGGTGGGAAAGATGAGTGTTTGGGGTGTGCTGAAAGCAAAATCGGAGAAAATCGGAGGCTCCGGGTGCTGACTGTTACCGGAGTGCCCTCAGAGTAAAACGGAGCTCAGCTATATTTTCTGATGTGGCTCAGAAATGAAGGTGGAAGTGAAATGAATGTGAAGCTGTCAGCGATGCCAGGACCTCGCACAAGTTACTTCAAACCATGAGCCTTTCAGAAAAGGGCTGGGGACGAACTCACGGGGCCCATTTCTCAAAAAAGAAAACGGGCAGCTCTGCCTGAGAAACCAGCTGTCTGGAGCCGGGCTGCAAAACAGCAGGGCGGCCAAAATCACCAGGATTTGGGCAAGTCAAAGTAAAGGAACGTGGGCAGAGCAGGCGCACGAAGCAGCACAAGGCTAGCGAGGATGCTAACGAAAACCGGCAATCGCGGTGAACTCGGCGTGCCCTCGGCATGTTCTGGGGAGGGAGTTTAGTGGAGAAAGGGAAGGTGTGATGAGCTGGACAGTCTTTTCCTGCTTACGGTTGTATCTTCTCTTTAGAAAGGGTGGCTTCTGTCTCTGACAGACTCTGGCTCCAAGATACACACAAAGCAGAGGAAATCTATTTTTAGTTTCCACAAGACAAAAGTGCTAGTAAGAAAAAAAAAAATGTTAAAAAGACAATTGCTTCCTGTGTAGGGCTGCTGCTGCCGAGGGAGACCCTGCCAGGGTGCTGAGGTTGGGGCAGGACCTGGGCGCAGGTCACAGCTCTCAGGGGCTGTGCCGGGGACAGCAGGGAGGGCAGGCAGGTCTGTCGGGACCTGTGCTGTGAGATGGAGTCATCCAGGGATGCGGGACAAGAAAAGATGCTCTCAGCTCCTGAGAGCCCCCACACTGGACCAGGAGGTCCATGCCCTGCATTCCCCAGGGAGGAGAAGTGACTTGAGCCTCTGCTCCTTGGGGATTCTTGGCTTTAGGCTGAGCTCAACTCTGCTGGGGTTAGAAGATTCAAGAGTGTCTAAGTGACACGTGAGTATGGAGCCAATTTGCCAAGTGACTTTCACACTGAACCTGGGATAGATTGAAGGCTTAGCCCTCTGAAAATTCCGATCCTTGCAAAACAGGTCTGTGTCACAGCAGGAGAGCAGGTGCTGTGGCAGCCAGGGTGGTGACTTCAGGACTGATTCATTCCTCCATCTTCAAAGCGCTTTGGTGCTCCCACCACCAAGCTACACGCAAGAGGTTAAATTAGGAACCAATCCATACTCACCAAAATTAAAACCACAGCGTTTTCTTCAATTACCTAGTTGAAAGTACTTCCTCATTTTAGGACCCCAGCACTGACATTTTAGATGACATCTAAAATTTTTCAAAAGCAAGAAAATGATCATTAGAAATCAGCTTAAAATATAGGGCTTTCTATTTAGGAACAGAACATACTGCAGCGATTTACAGGACAGTTTGTGTTTCTTCTGCTGCACCATTAAAATTACATCATGGATGTCAACAGCTAATTACTCTGACAACTAGCCTTACCTCCCCCTGTGATTTTTCCACAGACTCGGGCAGACTCAAAAGGAGGAAGAACGATAGTTTTGCTCCTAAAATCACAGACTGGAAGGGTAGGAATAAACCCCTGTGGGTGGATTTACTCTTAGTTGCATACAGGATATTTTCAGCTACTTTCTGGCACACGGTGAAAGAGCGGTGGAAGGAGAAAAACCAAAGGAAAAAAAAATCCTGGTATACCATGTAACACACAAAGCAATCATTTAATATCTGCTCAGGGCTTTCAACAGGAAGTGGAAGTCTAAACATGTATTTTCAAAGCCAAGCATCTTAGCAGAGCTGGAAACGCATCCTAGCAAAGCTGGGAATATCCCAGCAGAGCCCAGCCTAGACATAACCCAAGAGTCGCGTGGTGCTGGGAGAGTCTCGCGCATCCCCATGCAGGTCCCCTGGTCGATGGAGAGCCAGCTGGCTGTGACGGCCAGGCTCCAAGACCGACTTGGCACGAAGCAGCACTTGCAGCACGCCTTCAGCACGTCTCAGCTGCTGCTGAAGGCTTGGGATCATCTCCTTGATTTCATGGACCTCCTTGATGAGGCTGGGGAACAGCAAGAACCCCCCATCTGACAGTCCCATCACAGGGCTGGTTTAGAGCACCGTGTTGCTGACGGGCCCTGTGGGCACAGGATCTCCCCCTCCAGCGGTCTGGGGCTGACTCGGACTCCCCATTTCTGGCAGACGTGTGGGGAAGCCGAGGGCAGAGCCCCTCTGGAGCGGAGGGAGGCACGGTTTGGTTTGCTCTAAGGCTCTGCCAACGCGCAGCCGCATCTCCCAGAGCAGCTCATCTCCCAGAGCAGCTCATCTCCCAGAGCAGCTCATCTCCCGGAGCAGCTCATGCCACCCAGAAGAGGGACGGGCAGCGGCAGTTTCCCGTTCCTGTTTGGTTTTGCGGGTTTGTTGGTTCCCCCGCCTTTGATTTCCCTGTGCAGGGGTCCTGCCCACACCCACGGATGCACATACAGCAACACAGGACAGATGGGAGAGGCTGGAAGTGAAACAAGTGGAGGATCGGAAAAAACGACGGGGTGTGAGATGCTGAGCAGGCTCTGGGGCGGTGCTGAAATTGCTTTATGAAGGCTTCACCTGGAGTCATGCCCAGAGGGCTCCCAGGAGGAGGTGGGAGGTTGGGGGGCCTCAAGGGGGGTGCTGCTGGGTGCTCAGGGCAGCCTGCTTCTCCACGGCCCCTTGGGGTGCAATCCCAAAGAGCTCACTGTGTCCTTGACAGGATTCCTGGGGTCCCTGGGGAGGACAGGACAGCCCCTACTGCTTCTCCATACGGTAACCCCCCTCTTGTAGCTCCCCAACAGGAAGGAGCCGAGGGCTCTCAGCATGAGCCTGGTGGAGAGTAAAGGGGTTATTCCTCGGAACTGAGCACATCCCACCGCTGGGAAGCAGGCACGGAAGAAGATGAGGTTTACCCAAGTGGGAAAAATCCAGCCCCTCATAGTGGGGCATCAGGCTGCACCTGGCCATGGTGTGCAGCCTCCTCCATGGGTGCAGAGCTCTCCCAGCACCCAAAAGCTGGGATGCCTGCTCATTGCTTTTGATTAAATCAGTGCACACTGTGGAAGGACTATTTAGAAAAAAAACACATGATTAATTAATGTCTTACCAGAGCTGGGCAGCATCCTGGCACAGCTCCACATTTGGTCTCCATGTGCGCTCACCCAGCCGGGTCTGAGCCACTATTAAGGGACACCTTTTGTCCTTAATGGCTTTTCAGATGGCTCCTATGTTCACCTTGATCTGGAAGATTTCCTGCAGTGTCTGGTGTGAAAAGGAAACATATGCATAAATTAAAAAATATATTCTCAAGTGACCACTTAATTTCCCTTTTCTCCTGCCTGTCTGCAGAAACAAACAAGTTCAATAAGCAGACCCTGAGCTCAGACCACTGCCCCTCTGCCACATATCCAGGCACAGATCCAGCAGGGATTTCTCTTCAGGGAAAGGCCTGTCTTTGCTGTTGCTGTCACATCAGAGGAGGTTTCGGAGTAGTGATGGATCCATTGAATTATCAGCTTCCCAATAGTACTGCTTGCAGGAACTGATCATCCATCAATAGCAACCACTAGAGGAAAGTTTTTAATGGATCCTCATTTAAGGATGTGGTATCAGCCCACAGTGCTGCAACTCTGCTCAGTTAATCAATACTGTGTCCAGCACTTTTCAGGGAGCTTCCCGTGAGCCCCACCGGCCTGAGCCCGGTGCCCATCACTGGTCTGCGCTCCCTCTGCTTGGCAGAGCAATGCAGGAAACACAGGGATAACCACGCAGCAAGCAGAGCGCTGAGGCTGAAAGCACGTCCTTGGAGGGGAAGCAAGCCTGCGACCCCCCCGGCAGGCACCCCAGCAGAGACCTTCTGCAGGGCAGCCAGCATTGCTGGAGTAACTACCAGGAGATGCAGCCAGAATTGGCACTTCCTGCTGGAAATCCCTGTGCTGCCAGGCTGTCAGCTAGGATCACAGAATCCCAGACTGGTGGGGGCTGGAAGGGACCTCTGGAGACCACTTAGTCCAAACCCTACTGCAGCAGGTTCTCCTGCAGCAGGCTGCAGAGAGTCACGTCCAGGTGGGTTTTGAACATCTCCACAGGAGACTGCACAGCCTCTCTGGGCAGCTAGCACAGGAGGCACAAGCAAAACACAGTATCCACGGAGATGAAGTTACAGTGCCAAATCATCCTGCTCCAAGAAAAAGTCCCCAATACTTTTGAGTTTCAAACAGAAAATGATACTGTAACCAACTTCTTCTGGTGACCATCCTCGGGCCAGGTCTGCATGGAAGGTGGCGTCACAGGGAAGTGACAGTGTCACACCAAACAGGAGGGGCTCAGGCTACCTTGGCCAGGTGGGTCTGGTCTTGCTCTTGGCATCAGCAGTCTCAGAGATGCGGTTGGTGAAGGTGACGTTCACCCCGCTGAAATGCTGCCACATCTCGTTGCCCATCACCATCAGCAGGTTCCTGATGTCCTGCAGCTTGGCAGAGGCCGCCTGTTCACGCTGGGAGGGGAGGAGGTTGTTGTCCGTGAACATGGTCCGTGACTCCAGCACCGAGATCCTGGTGCGGGAAGGGACAGGCCCCTGGTGAGCCCGTGCTGCTGCTGGCTGTGGGCAGGCACGGACCCTGCCAGGGAGCAGCGTGGATTAAACATAGATCAAACCTATGTTCTTAATTTGACCACATGGAAAGTGAGACATCTGGACACCATTTGTTCAAGAATACTTATCAAAAAATGCCACGTCCATGAAGACAACTGTGATACTTATGAAAGCTCAGACAAAAAAACAATTATCCCAGAAAAACAGGTATTTTAATCAGACCTCATGTTTACGTGTTTGAGGCATTTAAGTGCTTCCCAGCTTCACAACAGCGCGCAGATTGCAGTCGATTCACTTTGCTCATAACTTGCTCAGTTTCACACTAAACTGAACGAGCATTAGATGATACTCGATTCCCTGTCTGTGCATACAGGATGAAGTTCACGCCTGTGCAGTAGTCCAGAACAAGGTCAACAAAAGACTTAAATACCACATAAGCTCCATTTAAAACATGCTGATTCTCGGCACATTTCACCCCCCTCTGAATTTTAGCGTCAATCCTTTGCAATTCATTTGCCTGTCTAAATATGTCTGAGCTCTGCTGTGAATAATTATCAAAACATTAGAAAAATTGAATCAATCTATGCCCCTCCATAAACCGCACGTGCCTGTGCGAGCAGCAGATTTATTCCCTCAGCCCTTTGCCACTTGGGGCATATCTCTGCGAGTGCTGGTTTAGGTCCCCATTCATTTACTGCAGAGCCAAAGCCGAATTCCTGGCACCCAAAAGCAGCTGAACTCTATCCCGGGACCATGCTCTCTATTTCTTTATCTTCTATGTCATGTCGGCTCCCTGCCAGGCCCTCTCCATGCAGGGGTGAACCCCCCCCGACCTTATGTCAACGAAGAGCGCTCAGGCAAGCACTGACACATCTTTGAAAATATGCATAAACTTAATGAGCTGTGCAGAGGTGCTGGACTGAATTCATTTCCAGGCTGATCTCTGAACCCTGATATAATGTTTAATTAGGTGGGACTCGTTTTTACCCGTTGGATGTTCAGCATCCAGCTGAAAGCAGAGTGGTGTTCTCCCTTTACGGTGAAAAACGGCCCCTCCGAGGTGGGTGTCTCCGGGTGGGATGGATGTGATGCCCTTATAGTGGGCTGAGGAAAACCAGTTCCCTGCTGGGGAGAGGCACCACACATCCCGGGGGCAGCCCAGCACTCGCGGGCTGCCTGGCATGCGCTCACGTGGCGTCAGCCTGCTCCAGCCCTGGGCAGCAGCCGATGCCATCGGAGGTGTTCCTCAGGTGGTGGCACTTGCTGTCGATGCGGTGGGCCATCCGCTTGTTGGCCAGGTCCCTCTCCAGCTCATGCTGGGCCACCCAGTTGGACCTTCAACACACAAACAACAGCCATGGGTGGGGATGTTTGGGTGGGAACTCTATCCTCCCCATCCCGCTTCCCTGCAACTCCCACAGCTACCTGCTCCCATGAGCATCACTGCCCACTTCCCAGGGAGCCTGCACAGGTTTTACACCTGTGGCATGTGGGTAGATGTCAGGGGTCACCTGGGGGTTTCAATTACTGCTGCCAATGCACACCTGCCCTGCAGCAGGAGATAAGGAGTTCCCCCTTACATGAGCTGGGCTGCTGCCTCATCCAGGCACCTCTGCATCCTCTCCTGGCAGGACCCGATGACGCTGACTTCCTGGGTGAAGGCAAAGCATGACCCCATCAGCATCCGTGCTCGATCCTCCTGGTCAAACTCATCCCCTCGGGTCCCTCCAGCCTTGCACACAGCAAGAACGTGCCTGCCTGTCTTTCTGCCCAAAGCAAACAGGCAGGGAGTGGAGAAAGTGCCCCCCAGCCCCAGCACACTCGCTTGTGCAGCTGAACCCGCCCGCAGCGACCAGGAGGGGCCGGGAAGGTGCTGTGGCCGCGGCCTCTGAATTTACTTTCGGGGTGGATTGGCAAGCGTTTTTTCATCTTGACATCAATGTCAAGTGTTTAGTTCCACTACATGGAGACAGGGACAGATCCTGACCTAATACGAACAGGCATAGTGGTTCCCCGGACCAGCAGCGCTTCACATCCCCATCCCCAATGATTACTTGCCCTTTCGGCTCCCAAAATTTTTTCCTCCCCATGAGAAACCCCATCCATACTGGAGATGCACTTCACTTTGGTGTAAATCCCCAGCCATTTCTGAGAAACCCCCAGCTCCACCAGAGGAAGGCATGTGCTGCTCTCAGATCACGGACTGCAGCATGAACCTATTGCGCTCATAAAGCCCCAGCTGCTGGAGCCAGGTGATTCCTGCTCCAAACCCAGGAATTTTTAAGCCCTCCTGTCTGCAGGTGCCAGCTGAAAAAGCACAGCCCAAACATGTCCCAAACACTTAAAATCCAAAATGCCATTACGGAGATATCAGCTTTGATTATTTTCCTAAAATCTCATGACCTTTAAATTAATCCTTTAATTTTTCAGGGCCTGACTCATAAGAAAATAAAAAAATCTTCTAACGGAGCAGTGGCTTCACAGTCCCAGGGGCTTCAATGTCCTTCCCAGTTCCGCGATGCCTTTGCACGATTGTACTTCGCTGTACCCCGCGTTCGCATCTCATCTTCTGTGCCAGCTCTCATCGTGTTTGCTTTTTATTCATAATTCAAAGCAGACTATATAAAGACAGGCAGGAGTGCACATTTTTATGATTTCTCTAAAATACATTGCTGAAGGGTATGGAGCACCAGGCTGATGGGGAGCTCAGGGGGGAGCTGGGGGGGTTCAGCCTGGAGAGGCGGCACCTCCGGGGGGGCCTGATGGCTCCCTACAGCTGCCTGGCGGGGGGGGTGTAGGCAGGGGGGGTCAGTCTCTCCTCCAAGTAACAAGCAACAGAACAAGAGGAAACAGCCTCAAGTTGTGCCAGGGGAGGTTTAGACTGGATAGTAGGAAAAATGTCTTCATCAAAAGGGTGGTCAAGCCCTGGAACAGGCTGCCCAGGGAGGTGGTTGAGTCACCATCCCTGGAGGTACTTAAAAGCCGCGTAGACGTGGCACTTAGGGAAATGGTTTCGTGGTGGACTTGGCAGTGCTTGGTTAATGGTTGGACTTGATGATCTTAAAGTCTTTTCCAACCTAAACGACTCTGTGATTCTAAGCACACACGGCGGCCATGCTGCTCTGAGCAAAGCAGAGCTGGGGGGAGAGGTAATATCTTTTATCAGACCAACTCATAGAGTTGGGAAAACCAAACAAGCTGTCAGGCACTCGCTGCTTTCTCCATACCTGTGTGTGCATATGTGTGTAATACATATAGATACGTGTCTGTGACATAGATACATACAGGACCTGTTCTGCAGGGCTCCGGAAGGCAGGAAAGGATCACAGACTCCTTGAAGAGGGACAGAGGACCCCGATATACTACACACACAGAGAGCTGGTTGTCACCTAGTCCTTCCTCTGTAAGGGTAAGTCTTACTCCCACCGCATGGGGGAACGCCGCCCCCCGGCCCAACAGGGTTTGGGGGTGGGAAGAGTTTATACCTCAGCAGCACTAAGGAGCCAGTGAGGGAACAGGGCTGAAAAACCTGTTTAGGGAGGTTTAGGTAGAAATAACTTCATACACAATCTGTGTTGCCAAACTTACTGTGAAGAGCCGTTTCTCCACATCGTCATGGACTAGGTCAATGCCCATCCTCTTCTCCTGGTGACGCACACACTCCTGAGTGACCTGTTGGGGACACGCCGTCACTGCTGGCTGCTGGGGCAGGGCTCCCTACAGGGATGCTCCCTGTGCCAAGTAATGTAAGAAAAGAAATTATAGGTGGTCACAGAGATGACAGCGCAGGAGAAAAGTGCCCAGGGCAGCTGGTTTAGCTGACAACGAGCAGCTGAGCTGCAACATCAGCATTAAATCAACATGAGGGAGCACATGTGTCCGTGGTGCAACCGCAGCTGAATGCAGGGACCTGTGTCAGGCTTGATGCTGACCTTGCCAGAGCCTCGTAGTAAGGCATGGGCTTTTGTCTCCCAAACCATGATTTTGGATATACCGCTTTATAAAAATATTTGGTTAAGCAAATACTGTTCTGATGCGCTCAGCATGCGCTGATCGGGGATGCAGCAGATGGCAAGGGATTTGTTTATCGCTAACTTAATTAATGGCCTCTTAATAAAAACTTTCTAGATGTTACAGAGCTGTAATGAAACTTCATCAGACGTTTGAAAGGCTGCAGATGCTCCAGCAGGAGGCTACAGCCTGCAGCCCACTGGACAGGGCGTACCCGGAGAGGGGTCTCCATCCCAGCCAGGGCTCTCTCCAGTCAGTTCTTCGTGTCTGTGAGGGCACTACTTGCCCCAGCCACCTCTTCCAGCTCACGGCACAGTTCTGACTTCCAAAATCCTGTATCAGCAGCATGTTCTCCCTGAGTTTTGGTGCTTTATTCTTGGGGTTTTTTGTTTGCTGAAATTTACCCTGTATCACGCGGGAGGTTTCAACTCTCAGATGCTCCACGTCGTGCCGGGAAGCCTCTGACTGTTCGTAGTTGGTCAGGTTGGAGCTGTACCAGTCATCGGGAGTGTACTGGGTGAACGGGGGTTGTTCTGTTGGAAATCAAAGGAAGCGTCTTGCTGGGAGCCAACACTTGGGAGCTTCTGGAAAAGGGAGCCAAAGCTGAGTTGATGGCAGCTGCTTTATAGAAGGCATTGAGCATCCAGAGGAGGCTGAAGCTCTGGGGCAAGGGGTGCTGAGGAAAACAGTTCTTATAGCTTGAAGCCATGGTGCTGATGGAGGCAGGAACTTGGCAGGGCTTGCTCTTCGATGGGCATACGTTGCTGTGAAGGGAGAGCCATCCAGCTCTATTCCTGAGTGCTGCTATTTGGGTACGTGTCCTGCACAGAGGCAACAGGAGGAGACAACCTCGCTGACAAAGCTCCTGCACTTGTGTTACTTCTTACAGCAACACACGCAACTTATAACACAGGCAGTGATGCACACAGCACCCACACAGCGCCTGTCCAGGCCTAAAACTCTTGAAAACAAATCCCTTCTGTCAGCATCCCAAGCATTTGTATATATAAGGATTTGTCTTTGTTGTTAGTATCCAGCGTCAGGTCTTGAAATACAGAGAGAAACAAATCACGGCTGCTAAGGAGGACGACAGATTTTATGCCTCCATTTTCCTTAAATCTGTCAGTCCAGTCAAACTGGAGTTGCTGATCCTCTGCTGTTCATTTGTTTCTTTCGGCTGGCGTACTGCTGATCTTATAGTACTCCAGATACAATTTTCTTTTTAAAAGTTCCATTACCAGCCCCAACAGCGCTGGACACACAGCTGGTACCCACCCAGCACGATTTGTGGGTGAGGGACTCCATCCTCATCATCTCTACCTTCACTTGCATTAAATGCTCAAGCAAGGAGTCTGCAGGTGAGCTGAGCTTTACAGGACTAGATCCAAATTTGAAAAATCCCTCCTATTTCAACCTAAAAAGAACAGCCACGTCTTCCTGCAAAGGAAGAAAAATGTCTTTGGCTCACCTGATGTAAAATAAATGCACTTGGAAAGGAGATCACCCACAAAGTCTTTTCAGAGCGGCTCGTAAACACCAGCCTTGCGGTAAGCCTAGGAGGAATGGCCACACAGGGAAGTTTTGCTACCGATAACTGCAGACAGCACTGTGGGTGCTATTGCCCTTTTCAGACGGAGGTTATCAATTATTACCAGAAATATAATGCAGAGGGCCACCAAATGCACCCAACACACATAACCCGAGGACAAATGCTCAGGAGGGCACGTTGTACTCATGAAGTTCTTGTGCGGTTACAGGTGTCTCCCACTGGCAGAATAAGTCTCCATGGCTGTTGTCACCCACTGCGCCGTTGCAGGGATGTGTCCTTCCCCTAGCACCGTCCCGTCCCCACTGCTCCCAGCCTGGCTCAGAGCCCCAGTGACAGATGAGGACACTGGCGTCCTGTGATCATGGATGGGAGCGGGGCTTGACACGAAGCATGCGCTAAATCCTATTTGTAACAGCATGAAATCAACTTTATTCCTTTAAAAATGGGATGTTTGCATGAAATAAACTTGCTTTCACTCCGGAACAAAGCATCCACAGAAGCAATCACGTAACTAGAGGTGTAATTGTTCCTCCTGGGCTACCTTGATCACTTTGCACGTGTAGGTGAGCTGGCAGAGACTGGCTTGTTTTTAAAATCAAAAAATCCTTGGGAAAGACAGTTGCTTTCGTTTTAGTCACCTCTGCAACAAAGAATGCATCTTTCTGCACAAGGGCAGGACCAAGGACTCGGGCTTTCCTGCTGGAAAGCTTAATGGGTGATAGATGGGAGACACAGAGCCAGGCAGCTCTGCTCTCGAGCTAGTGCCAGGGTCTCAAAACGCAGCTATTAAATAAACAGCAAACGCAGGAGAATAACAGGTCCTTTAGCTAGGGCAAACTGCAGAAAAATAGGGATGAGTCAGAGGGGAAAAGTGCACAGCCTGCAGCTGGGAAATCTTTGAACTTTCAGGCTGTAAGCCTTGCCCAAGTCTGGCCGCGCTGGCACAGGCTGCCCCAGTACCTGCCTGGGCACCGTGCTGGCACCGCATCTCGCCCCAGATCCAGCCTGGCCAAGGAGGCTGTGGGATAGGCAGCGGGAAACTCACACCCTCACATTTAGCAAAAGAACTTTCACAAACACGACCCTCCGAGCCAGTTTGGCAGAACTGAGGACAAAATGTCTGTGCTCAGGTCCAACAAAAACCACTGTGCATGCCGGTTCCCACAGACCAGTCGTTTCAGCCCTTTTGTCCCCGCTCGGGATAGACGAGTGCACTTTCCTTTGCTCCACACCACTTATTTATACCTGAGAAACAGCATTCAGAGAATGGGAGATGGCTTCCCCAGCTCCCACCCTTGCCAATAAATTACTCCCTTTCAGATACTGGCAGACACACATTTAAGAAAGGGAGGAAAAACCCTTGGGAATGGACTGGAGTTACTTTTCCCTGCATTTCCAGCTGAAATAAATGCCCCATTTCCCTGGGGAGAAACCATCCCAGGGTGACATGTTCTACTACCCCTGAACACAGACACATGCCTGGAGCTACCGACCACCTCATTTGGGTACATCTGGACAATATAAGAGATACTGGGGGTGACTAGGAGAAATACTGGCTTTTTCAGTCCTCCGCTCCCAGTTAGAGCACATGCTCCCCCTTAGCTGCCTGGGTGAGGGATGCACGTTCCAGGGGACTGGGGTGCCTGGAGTTGGGGGACTGATACTCACCGCTGTGCTGTCAGGCTCGGTGGCAGCATCGTCAGGCACTGTAGCATCCCCGGTGCAGTCAGGCACAGGACCAGGGGAACGCTGCCACGGGCGCAGGTTGCTCAGTGACTGGATTCTGCCTAGGTGACTCCCTGCAGCCATTATGGCAACCTGATGCAGCAATTCAATGGGCAACCCAGGGCCACCCCTGGGCAAGAAAATACCCTCAAACGGCATCCTAGTTCATGCCCTGGACAACCTACTGCCCTCGCTGGGCAACTTCATGCAGCCCCTGGGCAACCAGGTGCAGCTGTTGAGCAGCTGGACAATGCTCTTAGTCATATGATTTAATTTTAGGTAGTTCTGCATGGAGCAGGGAGTTGGACTCAATGATCCTTCTGGCTCCCTTCCAATTTGAGATATTCGATGATCCTATGAACTCAGCACCCTCAGTGGGAAACCCAGTGCCACCCCTGGGAAACTCAGTGCAGAATCTGTGCAACCCAGTGCCTTTGCTGGGCAACTTGATCCCAACCCTGGACAACCCCTGGTGCCATCAGTGGGCAACCCAGCACAGCCCCTGGGCAACCAAATGCCAGGCATGGGCAAACCAGTGCTCCTGATGGGCAAACCAGTGCCCTCACTGGGTAACCCAGTGGCAGCCCTGGTGCTCCTGGGCCAGCCTGTGGCCAAGCCGAGGACTTACTGGGGCAGGCAGATGTAGCACGGTGGGGGTGCTGGCACCCCAGGTGAGGAGATGCACGATGTCCCCAGGAGCCCCACCACGGCACAGCCTCATGTGGCACCAGGGCAGCGTGCAGCAGGCACTTGGTGACATCGGGAACACTTCCCAGGAGAGGGACCTTCCTTGGTTATTTCAAGCTTTAGCCTGAGAAAAGGCACTGGAACAGGAGGAGCCCGGTGGTGCCGGTGGGGGTTAGCACAGCCACTCCGGCTAACCCAAGGGGGTTTCTCTCCAACTTTTGAAAACATCCATCAGGTCCTGCTGTGAGGACCTTGGGTCCCACTTCATCCAGAGGAAACCTTTCCGTTTGCTTCATTTTACCACTTTGATTAACTGTGAGCTACGTGGATGGCTCACCCAGGCTGATTCATCCGTCTCCTCAGAGTCGTTTTCAGTCCCCTCTCATCTTCCCAGCCATTGCGGACTGAGATTGCACCAAAATGTTTTACAGCTTCTGAGTGCAGTGACACCCTGCCCCACCGCTCCTGCTCTCCATGCACGCACACGGAGCTGCTCTCCATGGAAAGCCGTGCCTCTACTGCCAAAAACCTGACACAAAAAATAACTCAAACTGGTTTGTGTATACAAAGTTTAGCACACTTTGATTTAACTTTAAACACACGTCTGTTACGGTGTTTAAAACGGGTGAAGAATCAACTTAATCAAACTGAAATAAAAAGTTCAGCACATAAGTTGTGTCTTTCTACAGCTAAATCAGATAAAATAATTCCAATTACAGTGAGCCAACCTCCACCCCTGGGCAAGACACGCACACCCCCTTGGACCAGCCCCGCTCTCTGGTCCCTGCGTGCTCCCAGCCTCCCTCTACACCCGCTCTCATCCCTGCCCAGAGCTAATTTTGTGTAGATGAATCACTGCACAACGAGGGACACCACTAATTGTTGTAGGCAACCACGTGGGTTTAGAAGTATTTGCTAAATTAAGCAATAATAATAATTAGATAATATTGTAAATGGCCCACGGGCGCGCTGCAAAGCACGCAGAACAGGACTTTCTGGGGAAGCAGCCACAAGCACCATGATGCAGCAGAGGGACAGCTGGGGACATCAAAACTGATGAAGCTTTGGTCCCACCATAGCGTCTGGAGCGGCTCTTCGAGCGAAGGGTTCGTAACATACCTAAAAGCTACAAAGATGAGGAGAATTGGCACGGGTAGAATAGTCACATTCACAAGCTAAATGATTCTCCAGCAAGAAGTTATCGACTGCATGCAGTAAGAGGTTCCCAAATCCCTTATGCCTGGGTACCACACCAAATTAAGTAGACTTTTTACATCATCTCCATTTACAAGTAATTAAACTAGGTTCCTTCACTGTGGCTGCAACTCCACAGCAGCAAATTCACTGAAAGTACAAAACTACCCTTCCCGGTTCTGGTGGGGCATACCCAGTTTTGGTGGGCACGTGGGAACACAGTTTGTCCCAAAGCCTCGACCATTTTAGCTCAGAATCAAAAAAGAAAAACAAGAGAACGCGAGGCTGACGTTAAGCAGGGCGACAATTTTCAGCATGTCAGCCCAGGTTTGCCTAGTTGACTAAACTGGAATTTCAAAGGCTAAGTACAAAATCTACTGCCAAAAGCTGTCAATCTTTCTGTCACAGCTCTATATTCTTGCTATTAATACAGCATTACGCTGGATCATAAGCTGCCCTTCTGAAAATACCCAGATCCAGATCTTTTATAGCATCCGTCATGAGTCTACATTCACCTATAACATTGCCCAGATGCAGGTTTACGCCACTTTTGAACATTCCTCTCCCTCCTATAAACGCTGTACCTGCCTGAAAGGGATCAGTTGTCTATTCAACAGCAGAATAATTTTCAAAAGCCACATTCATTTATGGAGGCTTAAAAAAATTTAAACTGTGCACCCTGCATCCCTTGCTGTCACATGAAGGACCAGGATGCTCACAGGCAGTGCACGCTGCAGCCTGGCCTAGGGCTGCTTTAGGGATTCAAACAGGCTTTGAGATGTTATCTATTTACAAAAGCAAGGCTGGCTCCTAGGGATGAGCTGCACAGAGCTGCAGCCATGGGCACGGTCCCCCAGCGGGCTCCATCCGCCCGGGAAACATGAGACTTTCCAGGGTATTACTGGGTTTCCTGCGTTTTGGTGAAAATGGAGTTGACCATAAAATAGAGTGTGCCAAGGACTCTCGAGGTGAGGCTTGGGCTGCTTTGATCTCTGCATGTAGCCAGTGGGAAAAGATAGTTGTGACCATCCCTGAGCCCTCACTTGCCACAGCAGAGGCTGGGACCGGCAGGAGGAGGGCTGAGGGGCTGGACACCAAACCCAGAGCAAGAGGGAGAGGAGGCTGGGCAGGTCGGCAAGGAGAAAGAGCCAGCTTTGGACACGGGCAGCCACTGGAGATCATCTGGGGCTCTCCCTTCCTTTGCTAACAGCCCCTCAAAGAGCTTGTGCTCTTCAGAGAAGCTCAAGAGTCCGTGCTGGCCCCTCCACAACCCCATGCAGCACCTGGGAGTGCCACCATCCTGCTGGCTGGGCTCCTTCACAAACCCACTCCCCAGCCTGGCGGCACCCATCTGTGCTCTGCGGGCAAGCAGCTCAGCCCCGGCAGGGCACATACCCACCTATAAATAAGGGGCAATGCCAAATTCCAATTTGTCATTAATTCCACCTCATTTGAGTCACTTTCTTGATATCCTTAAATGGCTACAAAAACACGCTCCAGCAGCAGGTTGCCCCAGAAGGACCTGATTCCTCTCCCTTGCTCTGGTTTAAGGCGGGATGACCTCTGCGATGTTCACGAGCCTGTACCAGAGTAAACACAGCGTAAGGTAAGGAAGAATCAGCCCGCAGTTAACGCCTCAGCGCAGCCGGGACCGTCTGCACGTGCTGGCAAAGGCTGAGCAAGCCCCTCGGGCTGCTGGCGCTGCGCTCGGTTCTGACACAGGAGCCGTTACAGCGGTCTCGGAGGTGGGAGCGTGCTGCACGCACCCCGCTGCCCTGAAAGAGGCACGAGCAACAGGCCAAATATTTTGCCCAAATCAGTGACAGCTGCCCAAGTGAATCATTCCTTATGCATGTGTTTCAAGTGCGTTTCTTTCCCCCCACATTCCTGAGGAGGTTAGTGATTGATTTCTCAGAACCTGCGCTCTCTGCCAAAGTTCACATCTCCATTTCCACCTTGACTTTTCTACCCATAAACCAAGGGGATAGATGTGAGCCAACTGCAAGTGGACGCGGGCAGGCTGCAGCGAGGGGAGGCAAAGCAAAACCCCTGCCCTGCCCACCCCCCCATTATCCCTGGTGCAAAGGTGGGGTGGCCATTCCCACCCTGCTCATACCCTTGTCCTGATGGAACGAGCACATCCCACCTCCAGCCCTGCCTCAGAGCCGAGGGATCGGCTATCCTCTACAGGAAGACTTTTCATCGGATTTCTCAAAGGCACTAGGAAAATGATGGCGTTAAACCAGCGCGAGCTGCTGTGTGGAGACACAAATGCCATTTTACATCAACACACCTCTCTGTCCCCACGCAAAACCGCCCTGGCGCTCAGGAGCTGCGTGTGACATGTAAGAGGAGCCCAAGTGCCCCCGTTTGGCCCATGGGGGACATGCTGAATGCGAGCCACCTCACCTAAGTTTAGACATTGCAATCTAAATAATTTTCCTTTACGGCCAGGAGGAAGAAATAGGTCTCTCCAGAGGCCATTATCTGACCAACCTTACGTGCCTTTTTTAGCATTAGGCAGATGGTGCAAGGGAAGGCGCATTTCTTCAGCATCCCGTAAGAGATGCACAGAGCGATGCTCAGACTTGGACATCTGACCAACCCAGGGCAGATGAACCCGGACCCTCTCAAAAAGACCCTCAGTCCTTCAGCAAGGCCAGACTCACTGAAAATCTACCCTTGAAGTTTTGGGTTCCAAAGATAACAGGCACAGAAAATCGCCTCTAGACGAAGGTAATCTTCACCTCCAAACACGAGACTCTTAACGAAGAGAGAAACCAATAAAGAGATCAAAAAGTAGACTGGTAGATGAATTATTCAGTCTAACAATAGTAGTGTTTGATGGAGCTTTCCAAACAATAAATGTGGCATGAATAAATCATTACAAATCCCTCCTTGAGCTCTCGTGATGAGTCACAACCAGCAAACCACAGATGCTCGGGGCAGGCTGCTCCACACATCCCCAAGGTTAAGACACAGATAACTCATGTAATCACAGCAATCATGATCTCGGAAAATGTAACAATTTACTGGTGATGTTCTCAGCAGTACCCAAGGAGCTATAGGAAATAATCCCCAGTGATTTTGGAAAGAGCCTCCTTGTAGCTGGAGCCCTGGATTTTGCTCTCTGCATTGGCCTCACCGCAAAGTCCAAGGCTGTGGGGAAGGTGTACTTTAATTGCATCTACCAAGCAAAGGGGTTGCTCACACCATAAAATTCAATCAACTACACAAAGAAACAGGCATACAAGCAAGTAGGAGACAGCCTTATGCACACCCACTGATTCACAGTCGTATAAAAGGCCTAGACATGGGCATGAACAAAGAGGGATGCGTGCCCAGAGCTGAGGATGCAGAGCATCACACCACATCTCTGGCTCCCTGGGACCTGCCAGGAGCCTGATGGGAATTGTGATCTTCCAGCCAAGTTCACACAAGGTCACATTTTGGGGTTACCTCCTTGGCACACAGAAAAGGCCTTGTGAAACCATCCCCAGCTGCTTCTCCCTTGTATATCCCACTTGCTGTGGCCCTCGATTTACCAAAGGTGCAACCTTCCAGCCACTCCGGGGGCTGACTTCTTTCCAAGGAGAAAAGCCAGGCAAAAACCATTCAGAGCTGACAGCACAGTGGTCCGATAACTGATGGAGGGGGAAGAAGGGAAATGAAAACAGTTTCCCCAGATTTGCCTTGAAATACCCCACCCGTGAAAGCATTTCACCACGTGCTGTTTGTTAACATCACGACCAGCCCCATAATTTCAGTGTAATTTAAACACAAACTTAAAACTGAGCCCCAGCATCTGAGATGTGCTGAGTAGAAATAGATGGCTCGCGTGATTGATGCTACGCACACGCTTTTGTGCTTAGCTGAAGTGAGTTATTGGTGGCCTCTCCATGCTCATATATACTCCTCATTTCTGAGCCAGATGTGAAAGCAATTAGCACAACGGGAAGACTATCTTTAAGTCTGTGGGGCTTTTTATAGGTCAGTGTTTATTTTTGGACCTACTTTCTTGAGGTGAATTTTGGCAGGCTGCTCAAGGACTGGTTTATGTCATGACTGGCAATTGTTTAAAGTTTTTTATTGCTTTGGCAAGGGCTTGGGTTGGAAAGGGGAGGGGAGAGTTGTATGGGGTTTTTTTCTCTGTCATCATATTCAGGCTACTATTTCACAGACAGCAGAAGGATCTCAAAGTCTGCAGAGCCGATAGAAACGACCTCAGTTTCTGCCTCCTCAGGAAATAGCAAGGGCTGGATGCAGCCCCACTGTAGAAGTGCCCAGAAAGCTTGTCTGGAAAAAAAACAACAAACCAGCCTTCATGGAAATTGCTTCTAAAAAGAAAAAGAACTGTCTCTCTCTCTCTCTCCTCACTTCAGCTCCCCTTGCAGCACTGCCAGGGTGCTCCTTCCATGGTCACACAGACGCTTGCAAAGGAGGGCTGAGCCCCTGCACCGTCCCGCGGCACAGAGCCTTGCTCAGCCTCGGCTGCCGCTCAGAAGGACACGACTGGAGAGGAGCCTTAGCTGCAGAAAAGACCCCGATTCCTGGGCTGTAGGGCAGTCTAGATGGGGAAATAATACCAAACAATCTCAACAGAGCAGCGACCCCTGAGGCTGCTGGAGCGCCAGAAGAAAAAGGTCCACGTAGCACTTCCATGAGCGCAGCGCGGTGCTAGCGGGGTGCTGGGGAGGTCTGCGCTGCCCTTCGCCGCTGCTGTCACACCTGCCCGGCTCAGGGGGAAGAAAAAGTCTTCCCAGAGCACCATTACTTCTGTAAATACGCAGCAAATGCAGCAAATATTCCTGTAAGGAATGGTTGCAGCGAACCGGCTAAGCACAGCAGCGGGAACCACTTTTGTTTCATTTCAGCTCCCGGAGTGCATCCGTGCTGCTTCTGCAGCAGCAACGCCCTGCAGCCGAGCTGGGCTGCGTGTGGCACAGCCAGCTCAGGAAATCAGCAGCCAGCTCAGGGATAAACCACTCTCGACAAGCCAGGTGAGACGTGGGGGTGTGCTGACCTGAATCCCCCCAGGCCAGGGGGAGAAGGTGGCCAGCGCTCGCCGCAGCCTTTCTGCTGTGCCTCCTCCCCAGGTCTGGGACACAACCAGCCCTGCAGGTTGGGTGCACAGCTGAGAAGCAGCAGAGGGAACATCTGCTGGGCTCAGCCCCGGCCACCTGCCCAGGGACCTCAGAGGGCTGCAGCCACAACACAACGATTTCCACACCACTTACTCATACCTGAACTTTCCCAAATACAGGTGGTCTCGGCTGGCCTGTCCCTGACGTACACACAAAACACACAAAGTGCTCGTGACTACAACTTATTGTAAACCACCACCCAAGCTGTGCTTGACTGATTTTAATACTCCTGCAAAGAGATCACCTACAGAGTTACTTCTGCTAAAAACAAAGCACTAATTCCACATTTCAGTACCGGGATCACCCAAGGGATTGTCTAACTCCAGACTAAATTTCCTTTTATCAGATTTGGCCACTGAGAGCTCTGATAAGCACAACGTGTGTGTATTTACAAGCCATTTCAATAGGCAATATAAAAAAACTCCAACTACATTTACTTGCTGGATAACGACAAGAAAGCAGCCTACCTGGTTTGGCCAAACGTTTGGCTGGACTCGGAGCCTGAATCTGAACTGCCTTTTCCTTTCAGCCACATTTGTGACCGGCCCTTACAGCTGCCCCAGCCCCAGCCAGGATGCCAGAGACGGACCCACCAGCGAAGGACGGGATGGATTTGGATCCGAGCCCAGCTGCAGCCCGTGACGCTCGGGGCCCTTGGTGGTTTCGGTCAGTTCTAGTTTCCGTACGCCAGCAGGATCACAGAGGAAGTTTACTACTTCGAAACAAAGGGAAACCATTTCCATGTAAAGCTGACAAATCATTAAGACAGCTGCAATCAGATTAGATCCCGTAAATTACTTGATATCATTGGGTAGATTTTTATTTTTTTTCCTGGAAAGGGCAGATTACATTTCCTACTAAAACCGCCCTTTTTTCTCACCCCTGT
This sequence comes from Falco naumanni, assembly GCF_017639655.2. Classification (NCBI taxonomy): domain Eukaryota; kingdom Metazoa; phylum Chordata; class Aves; order Falconiformes; family Falconidae; genus Falco; species Falco naumanni. Next base: position 116,142,383 of record NC_054054.1, read on the forward strand.
GAGCGTCTTTCTGTCCCCGCTGGGACAAGCCAGCAAGAGCAGTGTTTCTTTTCTGCCATACCCTGCTGCAGACCTTTAGAGCTATCATTAAGATTTCATCACATAAATATTTTGCCTGATCCTTTATCTCATATTACATGTAATTTTTATCCTTGGAACACTGTGGTCCACTTAGCCAGATGGAGTACGCGGCGCCTGCTGAAGAAAATATAAAAGCAGGGCTGAATCGACGGGTTTCTTCCCTTGTAAGTGACAAATATTTTCAAGCAGTTTAAGCAAAAGGTGTTTTCTGATTGTATCCCGAGCAGCCTTCAGAAAAAGGTTAATTCTAGCACATTTTGGAGAGACAAATGTTGTTCAGAGTAATGGGTGAGAGGATGAAAGTTGTTGAGGTCTCTGCACACTGAACCCTCATTAAAGTTTGCTCCCAAAGGTACCTATGAGCTATTTTGGTTTGGGGCTTCAGTCAGCAGCTGGGATTTTCACCTGTATCCCCAAAAGTGATGGGCCAGCCCCTCAGTTTTCTTCTAAATCCGTGGCTTCTTCCTGAATCTTGCCTTACACAATTAAAATACAAGGCACAAACACTTTGCATCAGCCCTGGGCCACAGAGTAGGGTGCAGAGCAGCCAAGGAATGAGCAGCCTCCCCAGAGATGCAGCCCATGTGTTTTAGCACAGGTACTGAGGGCAGGACTCCTTACTGCCACAGACTGCCCGAAGCCCCCTCTCTGTGGGTCTGGGGGTGTGCGGCAGGATTTGTTCTGCTGCAGCTGCAGGGAGCTCTGCAAAACCCATCCCAAGGGGTTTGCCCAGGGGGAAAATCCCTCCGGACAACCGGCTGGTGCTTGGAAAGATCTACAGGGACCCCAAAGCCCCTTCTGCCAGGTTCCTGCCCAAGGCAGACAGGGGAACTGTGCCAGGTACCTGCACATCGCACATCAGGGGTGATCGTGAGGGTATCCTCATGCAGACAGGTTCCAGTCCTGGTGCTGGTGCCTCACCAGTACATACTGCACAGATCCTTTGGTCCCTGCTGTCCAGCTCCATTGAGATTTGCAAGTGGGACTCATCCCCTACCCAATGCAGACTGGCTGTATGGCAGACAGCACCCATTCTGGTTTTCAACCATTTTTTTTCCTAACCTGCATTAAAAAAACTGCACACAAATGCTCTCTGCCTGGTACCACGCAGCACTAACAGCGATACAAGTCTCTCCCGGTAGCAAGATGCGGATAACCAACGGTAACAAGAGCATCCTGCGGCCTCTTGCTTGCTCTTTTGCACCAACTCCACGGCAGCTTTTCCTGTGACCCGAGAGCCAGGCTGGGCATTCCCAGTGCCACCAACAGTCCTCAGAAAGAAAGAGCCAGACAGAGTTGTCCTGCCCCCAGAAACTCCTCACACACATGAACCAGAGGGTGGGCAGGAGGGGCCCCACTGCTGGGGAGCCCGAGCCAGAACACGCTCTGCCTTTGCCCGTCAGCTATACGAAGCAAAACAAAACACACTGATTTCACCTTAGAACAATGATGAAAATAGAAAAGAAAAAAAAAAAAAAAAAAAAAAAAAAAAACAGATAAAGATAATGAAGAAAAAAATAACTGGAATAGATATGAAATAAATCATGACAGCCGGAAAAGTATGCCAGGAAATTTGCATTTTCCCACCCTTTGCTGAGAAACAATTTTGTCATGTGCTTGCCCTGACTGCCTGCCAGCACTAACAACTATAGCACCTATAGAGACCACTGACACCAGACAAACCAGTAACAAAGCTCAGGGCTCTCAGCGGGGCCACCGCTCCCCAGAGTGCAGCAAGACCTGTGGGAGGTTTCTCAGTGATGCCAGTTCAGCAGCAATATCTGCTGGGGCTGGAGCTACGGGCAGCGACTCCTTGAATGAGACTTCCAGGCTAGAGCAAAATAAATATTTACCCTGAGCCAAGCAGCTATAAAACCCAGTACCAGGGTGCTAGGCCACCTGCTTTGTGGTGGAGAAGCCTTTCAGGGACAAACATAAGGAGCAGAGGTGCACATACTGGGAAATAAATAATTAGCCTGGAGAGGAGAAGACTGAGAGGGGATCTTATCAATGCCTACAAATACCTTAGGGCGAGCACCCAGAAGATGGGACTGGGGTCTTTTCAGTCGTGCCCAGTGACAGCACAAGGGGCAACGGGCACAAACTGCAGCACAAGAAGTGATTTGGGTGATCTGCAAGGGAGATGTACGCAGGTAAGACTGATTTCCAAAAAAAAACAGAAAGGAAGGTGGGGAAAAAAAAGTCGAAGGAGATAGCCTGGCACTATTATGTCCTTGTCCTTCAGCAGCTGGGTCTGAGGACAAGGGCAGGAGCAGCACGTGGACCAGAAACCTTTGGCTGCCTCAAGAAGAGTCCGTATTTCTTTGGCACAGCCAGCTCCAGCGTGCGTCACCCTCGCCACCGGCACCCTGAGCAGGGATGCCCCAAAGGGCCCTTTGCACCCATGCGGAGGGGCAGGCTGCAGCCCCAACCCCCCGGACCCCCTGCGCTGATGGGCACGCAGCGTGGGCTCACGGAGGCGCATCTTGGCAGCTGTGTGTTTTCCTCTTCTCCCTGCGGAGGGTTTGTTCCTCGGTGGGTGCGAGCGGCAGGAAGGAGGCAGCTGGGGCTGGACCAGCCCTTCCCGCAGTGGAAGCCTTGGCAGGAGCTCGGCTCCTTGGCTGGATTTTTCGCAAACAAGCACCGAAGGGTTTCGGCTTTGCAGCTTGGTGGAGCTCACATTTTTCCACCTTATTATTTTTTTCCCTCTTTCCGGAGCGTGAGATTCAGCTCCTGAGGGCTTTTCAGGGTTTCGTGCAAGCTATCTTTCAGATTTGGGGCTTTGTGGTTTCGTTACACCCACCTTGAGTTTTATTTGAGAAGGGACCAAAATACAAAGCGAGCAATTGGCCAAACCCAGTGGGTTTTGCCTGGGTTTAGGCCAACATTTTTCGACCCACCTGAACACATAAATCATCTCAGTTGCGAAGCTGGGCTATAAAAGCAGAGAAGTTCATTGACTTTCTTACACATGTAATACCATCACAGCAGGGAGTGATTCTGCCCCAAAATCGTCTTGTTTCTGTCCACTGAGTGCCAAGGAGTCTGCCCAACCAGCTCACACGGAGACACCTGCCCTGTAGACAGGAACAAGAACAAATTACACCCTCCACCAGGCACACGGCAGCCCCAAAAACGTTGGTTTTAAACTAAAGGTGCGATTCTGTAAAGCTGATATCATGATACTTAAGGTCTGACATGCACTCCTGAAAAACTTGGGATTATGTTATTTAGTGTTGAGCATCACCTGAATCTGGTTATTGACTCCTGGGGAAAGGCTCAATCCAAATGCAACACCCATGTCACACAGAGAAAAAGTTTCAAGCACAGCTCCGGGAGGGATGTACCAGGAACAGGTACAATAGATAGGAACGGGAAAGGTGCAGCTCGCACCCCCAGGAGATGTTAAGCTCTCAGCATCTGCGGGTGTTTATAACTTGTGAGATTTAAATTCCACTGCCAGCATTGAAAGAAAGGAAATGGGGGCGGAAGGACCTGCCTGTGCTGTCTGTTTTTATTGTTTCATTAGGACTTCCATGAAAATTAGTATTTTTCTTAAAGCCACAATGCCTGGGGTTGTAAGACTATGTGAGAAACTCACCTCTCACTCCAAGAGTCCTCTGTAAACCTCATAACTGCATAGAAAATGACCCCAAAAGGGGAATATTAAAGTCAAAACCATTTCAATTATGCAAACCTCTATTTTCTATGGAAAGGAGGTCCATCCAATCTGACCTCTGAACGTCATAGGACCTGGGGTGCCCCAGCACTGCACTTTTCCAACCAAAAGAGATGGGAATAAGAGTCCTCCCTACCCCAGACACACAGAGCCGCGCACAAAAGCCTTCCAGCCTGGTAGCACCTGATCATAGGGTAACTCACGGTGGAGGAGACTTCAGAAGGTCGTGATGCCCAACCTCATTTTTTTCCACGGGATGCCTTCACTTCTGTCTGTCAGGACACACCGAGCATGGCTGGGGCACCCTCTCCTTGCTCCAGGCTTGCCCCGTGGGCGCACACACTCCCCAGCCGCGCGATGGGCTCCGATGGCAGCGGGGTGCAGGACGCCAATGTGTGTTCCCTGCAGGGTGGCCAGCAAGTCTCTAAGGAACAGCTCTGCCAACCCAAGGAGCCAGTGAGCCATCCTGGTCCCCAGCTGTCCGCAGCTCTGAACCACCTCAGTGGGGTTGGATGCTCCGGGGGCGATCACCCGCGGTCAGAGTTGAAACCCATCACTTCGCAATTAGAGCCCGGCTATTTAGAGAAAATACCTCTCGTTTCCCCCAACCCTTTTTCCTCCTGACAGCATCCTGCCCCGCCATGGGGAATGGCTATTCTTAGAGACGTCTATTTTGGGTTGGAATGCTGGAATTAAGATCCTTCCTTCCTTTAAAGAAAACATGCCAAACGATATTTCGAAAGCTTCGCCCCGGTTTGAAGGCTACGGTCTGGCTGCTGAGTGAAGCAGATTTATTTGTTAGCTTAATATGTACTGGGGGCTGTGATGTGCCCTGCCCCACCGCCCCAGCACCAGGACCACCCAACCACCTCCTGAGGCTCTGGGCACTCCAGTGATGGTTCCTTTAATGACTAGCTGCCACAGGCTTTATTCATTCCTTCTTTCTTGGCAATGCCTTGTATTGGTTTCAAATAGGTTTAGTAAAACATTTTCCATCAAAGCTTTTTTTGACAGAAAATGCCTTTGGACACAATGGAAACTTTTGTGGAGAAAAAAAAAATAAAATAAAACCTGCTCAGCTGACGTTGGAGACCTTTATTAGAAACTCAGAGTTGTTTTCCTCCTTGAAACATTTTTGGGACGGTACTGCTGATGCAAAAGATGTTATTTTTTTCAAGGCAAATACAATTTTTTTGTGGAATTACCAGAAAATTTCTCCTGCAGTCATCACTCCTGGACCAGGAATCGCTTGCAAGTGGGTGAATCTGACAGCAGCAGCCCCTGGGGACTCAGGCATCGCAGCCTCCGGGCTCCCCTACCCCATCCTGGGGCAATAAGGCAACTCTCTTCCTTCTACGTAACAACACTCAAAGCTTAAACCGAGGATGAAATGCGTATTTCCTCCCTACTGCAGGTTTCCCCCATGGCTACAGCGCTCCACAGGGCTCTATGGTCAATGTACAAAGGTGTCTCGAATGCCAAAATGAACGTGGCTTTTCACAGGTAACAATGCAGTGAGATTTTTGGAAGACAACATAAAATAATAGGGATTCACCTTGCCTTTCAAGTCTATTACCCCGAGGACCTGGCAAGGTCACTGGTTTTGTACAGCACCTGAGATGCTGACATAGCCACAGGACTCCAAGATGTGGGGGCTCAAAAGGAACAAACCCAAACAGCTCAGTGCTCACCAGAAAATCAAAGTAGCTGGCAGCAAAACCTTCCTTCGAGACGGCTAGATGAAATTCCATGGCAGAAACTTAAGAGGCAGCAAGTTTTGGACCAAGGAAGCAGCTCTTTCCATGGGGGCTGCGGCGAAGTGCCATGTTTCACCCGCAGAAGCCTCCTCCAGTCCCCACACGGCTCGGCACCAACCCAGCTACGTGGCAAAGCCCTGGCACCGCGCAGCATGGGGGGCCCCGGGCTCTCGCTCTTACCCTCCTCCACATTCTCCCTTTCCGAAAGCAATGTCAATGCAACATTTTTTCTGGAAACCTTGACAATAAATTCTTGCCGCTGCCTGTTTCTCAACGGGTGCTGGAGAGCCCCAGCGCAGAACAAGCACGCCAAGGTGGTGGGTGCCTCCGGCACGCTCCCCATCGCTGGGCGATGCTCAGCCCAGGCGCGTTACCCCCTCCCCCCCCCCCCCGTACATCTTCCCTGGGGTCCACCTGCAAACCAGCATGGACTGTTGCTGCCTCCCTCAAACACACACACACACACTCTCTAAGGACTTCAGGATTTTGCTAAACGAAGCAAACGAAAGCTGATTCTGGCTGCTGGCAGCCGCAGCCCCCTTATTGCTTTAGCAGCCGCCGGCTGAAACTTTGCAAGGCAGAGCCAAGAGCCACGACGGGCTGCTGGGCTCTCCAGCCCACGTCAGGGGTTTGGAGCATTCAAATTGGGTCTCTGTGGTCAGACACAGAGCTGAGGTGTCCTCCAGCCCTGCAAGGTCTGAAAAGCTTGCTGACACCCCCCCACACTCCACCCACCCCCCCAGCAGACCAGGGCTGTCTGTCAGAGCAGCCTGTCCGTCCCATGCACTGCCAGCCAAGCATCCTTTGCTCCGCATCCCCAGCCAGCCCAGGGATGTGACATGACTTTAAAGCAGTGGTGTTATCCCACGTTTCCTCTAAGTTATCTCCTACATTATCTGACTCTGATGAATAATTAACACAGACTACATCCTGAGCAGAGCTGGCTGGGAGCTGCAATTTCCATTACTTGGGAAATCCTGACATTAAGGGAGAGATTGATTCTGATTCTGCATAAAAAGCTAGAATTCTTGTGTTTGCCAGGAAACATTTCCTCCCAGCAATCACTTTAGGGCCATTACAATGTTTCACTTCAGTAACTCTTTTCATTATTCTTTTTGTTCCTATGCATTTCTTAAACCATGCACTACATGCGCTTGGAATTATACAGTCTATAAAGACAACATAATATTAAAATTTACAGTCTGCATTGCATGAAATTAATTTAAGTGACAAAACAGAAACATTCTACTTCTGCTGGAGTTTTGGTACTGTCCAAACAAAATATTTCAACTTCTTTTTTGCTGCTGGAAAATGTTGTTGTAATCAGCACATTTCTACTATATGGCTCAAGTTCAATTAACCTGCTTTTTCATATGGAAAGTTCTATGAGAACAATTTTTCAGTGGCTTTAATAACAGAGATACTCTTATACTACTCATCCCCAAAACACTCTCACCCATCTTTTATTTCCTGATGTTAAAATGCTGTGCCAACAGATAAGCAAGGAAGACAGAAACTGAGACCCATGTTTTTCCAACCTTATACTCCAACCCCCAAAGCTGGCACAAAAAGGCTACGGAGAGGCTCAGCTCGGAGCAATTTCAGTCCCATTCGCTTTTCCATGGGCTGTTCTGGATTAAATAACTAACTTCTGCTAGGTTTCACAGGCAAAACCTCTACTTCTGTACACCAACGACTGTGCTGGATTGTGCACAGACTTGTGCACCCACAAGGTCTTTTGAACACTTTGATTTCACAGAGATACATGGAGGGGGGAAAAAGGGAGAACATCAAGAGCACAATCAGTGAGGGGCATTTGCTGCACGTTGGGATCCCCAGGATAGAAACGCTGATAAAAGCCGCCTCCGAACGGAGCGGGACTGCAGACGGATTAGTTGCAGTGACTGAAAACGCCGCTTCTGTTTACTCCACAGCACCTGGTGCTTGGTGCTCTGTTTGCCTTCAAAGGGTTTTCAGCAGCAAACGCTGCTGTTGGAAACACCCCACGGACAAGAGGGAAGGGCAAATCTTTTGAGGGCACCAGGAGGTGTCTCGGTGTCTCCTTCAGGGCTCACGATGGGCAGCACAGATCTCCCTGCCCTCTCCATGAGGGTCCTAACACCCCACGCTGACCCGTGCATTACAGACTACCTTGCAATAGCAAAACCGCTCTCTTCTTCCCACAGCTATTGATACTTGGTGCTCAGCTGCCTTTTTTCACCACCTCCAAAACCAGCTGCCTTTCAAATGTATTTTACCCCCGGCAGCCCCTTGCCCATGACGGCAGCATTGGGTGGGTCTCACCTGCAAGGAGAAGACCAACTTCTCATGAAAAACAAGGACGGTATTTCCTAAAGCACCTGTACAACAGCCGGTATGTGGGATGGGGAAAGCCGCAGGGCAGCTCTGCACCCTCACCAGGGCTATGCCAGGGCACACAGGAGTTTGCTGGTGGATTCCAGACCCTGGAGCCCTGCATGGAGCATCACCAAACCGGCCAGGCGCCAGCAGAGACATTGCATGGGGACCCTCTCACCAGCTAATGTGCTACATGCTCTCTCCTGGGCTGGATGACTCAACAGTGACCTGTGTGTCTGTCTGCAGCCTCAGCTATTTGTAAACCTCGCTAATAGCAAGCTCCAGACATTGCGCTTAAAAAAAAGAAGTAATTACATCATACTGCATTTGTCAGGGTCAGGCTGAGCGAAGCCAGGCCAGGCTGGTGCCTTCCAGGAACAGCCCTGCCATCCAACCCATCCATCCATCCCACCACCGTGTCTGCTCTGCCCCTCCCCTGGCCACGTGAGATCTTCCTTCTCAGCCTGCAGCTAAATCTTTATCTTTCGCAGGAACTAAGCACAGATTTGGTTTTCTGCAGCTTATTCCTGCCGCTGACAGACATTCCTGCGTTAATCCTAGGGGAAGGAGAACGAGGAGCCACTCTCCAAGGCTGGGTTGATTTGAGTGCAGCCCAAATGCAGCAGTGCTATGCCAGCTTAAAGGGACACATTGCCCGCACAGGTTAGCATGGTGACCAGCCAGCAGGAAAATGGAGACAAGGATGGAGTACAAGCCCCAGTCCTGCACTGCCTCTAGGAAAATCACATTTCACAGCAAAGACAGGATAAAAGCATCCTCTGCCTCCCTGCATGCAGAAAGATGCCTGCATCCCCCAAAGCAACCAACAGCATAGCCCCAGTGGGGCTGCAACACCGAGGGGTTGGCACTGCAAACCCAGGCATGGCTCTTAACCAGGTGAGGAGCACAATGTCCGAGCATTTTTATAAACAGCCTGTGAAAACAGAAATATTGGCACAGAGCTTCGCCCTGACACACAGTCAGGGCCACGCACTGCGGTGCCAGGGCGCTTGCTGAAAGGCGACGTGATCAGATGTACAAGGGGCAGTGCCCCAGCCCTGCTCTTCCCAACAGCTAAACCCTTCCCTGGAAAACTTCCAGAAAGAAAAAAGAGAGCTGACACACAGCATGAACAATGTAAACGCTAATGGCCACACTTTTAATAATCGAATAAAACCACAATGGACATTGTTAGGCAAACACAGCCAGAGACGTTGCTATGAGCCCCACCTGCAATAAAGCCTAATCTCAGGACTGGAGACAGCTTATTTTGAGGGCTCATAAAGTGCCAGCGTACGTACGAAACACACTGTAAGGGCTCGGGAGCAATGCCAGAGCCAATGTCACTTTTGCCTCTTCGGCAGCGAGGAGTTCTGCCCCAGCTGAGCTCCTCCCTGTCTGCTCAGCACGCTCTTCAGGAACGGCAGATCGACGTTTCCAGCAGAGCACTCCCCATGCCGCGGCTGCCTGGCCACTGCCTTGGCTTGACAGATTTTTAAACATAGAAACAAAAGAGTGCATCACCCCGTCCCTCCCTCCTCCCCGCCGTGAGGACACCCGTCCTGGCGAAGGGACCGTGGCGAGGGGTTTAATGCAGGGCTCTCCCGTTCAACCTCCGCAGCCCACCCCTGCGCAGAGGCGGCTTGTAACAACTACAGCAGCACCTGGGGGACTCCGAGAGCCCCAGCCAGGATGGTGGGTCTGGCACAGAAAGGAATGTCCATATCAAGAAGTTTTCTCCTGCTACCTAAGCGCAGCCACCTCCCGCGGGACCCCTCCCTGCACAACACGGCCACCCCATTCCTGTTCCCTCGCGGCCACCCTGCAGGCGTGGGTGCACCCGGCCGAGCCGCCAGCACACACACCCATGGGCCAGCTCCTGCACACACTCACTTTATTTCCATATATACGGCTTTCTGCAACGAACACCTACTTTTTGAACCACAATGCAAAAATCTGGGTCTTTGGGAAGGGAGTCACTTCCAACATGCTTGCAAGAAGCTTCCCAGGGTGACTTAAACTGTCCTTGCCACTACCTACATACAATTTTGCTCCTTTTCCCTGGGAAAAGCCACTGCGTTGCCCTAACTTCGCTCTTCATCCTTTGATTTCCAAGAAAGCTGCCACTACCTTGTTCCCTGCTACCCTGAGCGAGGCTGGGGAGGGGGTTAAAACAGGTTGCTGAAGTACTCCGTGGTCCTGGGGAAATCACAGCACATGGTTGTGGGATATGTGTGCCATTGCTCAGGGCACCCACAGCCATATCCACTGTGTCTGATCGCCACAAGGCCATGGAGAGGGAGGAGAGGCACAGCGACCTGCCCGGAGGTGCTGGCATGGAGATAAAGGAAATAACGCTGCCTCCACAAAGAACGGAGGTAAAAAAAACTATATCAAAGAACAAGGAGTGCTGCTGAATCATCAGACACCAGGGAGCCTGGTAAACATGACAGCAGCATACAGCTGGGGAGCAGGGGGGGCTTTTTCTTAAAAAAACCTCTTGAAATTTCAGGTAGCATTATTCAAGGTAGATTTGAGTGAACAGCTCTGTTATTTTGCAAAGAGGAGGAGGAAATGCTTTTTCCAGGCAAGCTCTTGGCATGCCCCAAATATGCTTTTTAAGTAGAACAGCAAGAGAAAAGATAAATTTAAGTCCTTTGCAAATATGCTAGGAGTGTGTGCAGAGCACACAGCAGAAACCGCTGGGAGCGTTCACGCAGGGCCTGGGAAGGATCAGCGCAGCCGTGCACAGCACCGCATAGAAGCGGCTTTTGTTCCAGCAGCAATTAGCGCATTCCTGCAGAGCCCCGGAGCCCAAGAGAAGAGGCATCCCTTGTCCCAGCCTCCAGCCCCGTGCTCCCACCGAGACACCCAGGCTTGGGATGCTGCCTCTGCCAGCGAAACCACTCTGGGAATGCAAGGAGGACACAGCAGCAAAGCAGGGGGAAGCATCCACAGCCGTGCCACTGATGGAGGGATGCCGAGGGCTCCACAGAGACAGGGCTCTGCCCCTGGGATGGGGATGGGACCCAGCCTAGCCAGCCCTTGGGGGGAGAGTGGGGCTCCTCGCTCCTACCTTGGGCCACCTGCAGTGAAGGTGTGTGCTGGTGGCCTGATCCCCAACCTCTCCCACACCAGTAGTGTCCACCACGAGACACTTGGTAGATGCCTAAGAAATGGATAGTGATACTGGTCTCTTTCCAGTGACTATAAAGTGAGTCCAGAAGGGTAGTGTAGATGAGACATCCAGCTCTTAGGTGGCTACACCAGAAATAATTCTTCCCTCTGTGCATTTAACATCATCATATAAGGCAGCATCTTCCCATGAGCACATTGGGCTGCTTTAGCTGATGGCCGGAGGAGGTCCCAATCCTGCCCTGCACTCAACACATCTATTTGACGACAAACACGGCAGGACTCCCACTGCGCCCAGCAGAAGCAGTCTCTGGTGTAAGCGGAGCTGCTTGCAGAGCTGAGATCGGGCGAAGGGCTGGGGGGGTTCTGGCTCCTCTGCCTCAAGAGGCTGGAGTTCATCTGCAGAGCATTTAGGAATCCCCAACAGAAAGCACGTAGATAGGCACTTCAGAGTGGAAAATGTTACAAAGCCCAAACTCCTCATATAACTGGAGATGTTCTGGTCAAAAGGACAATATTTGGCTTCTACTTATCTACAGTTTTGTCACAGCACAAGCAAACTATCAGGCTGCAACAAGGCTTTTTCCGTCGGTCAGATTCTACTGTCCGTGCTGTTTCTCCTTCCTCCAGAGGCCAGACCATACTGCTCCTCCTCTGTCCAGCCTTCTCCACTCTTTCCATTCTTTCCTTGATTTCCTTTTCTTCACGCTTCCGCTCATATTTTCGGCGATGTTCTGCGGTTTTCTGGGCTCTTGGTTGCACCCCCTTCAGCACGGCACTAGTCTCTTCACCATAATCCAGTTTACAAGCTAACTAAAGATCACGAGCAGCCTCCTCCCAGCGACTTAGAAGTCTATGGGCTTTCCCCCTCCATTTTTAGGGCTGTGCCAGGTCAGGATGAATCCTGATGGCTCTGTCACAACCTCTAATGGCAGCACAGTATTACTGGAAAAAGGGGGGGTTCTTCCCCTGTGAGGTGCAAACCCTGCGCTGCTCTCCCTTCTGAAGCGCACACAGCCAAGTGCTGAGCACACACCCAGCCCTCGACCCACCCAAACCCACAGACACTGGTGAACCCCACGTCGCTCTTTGCCCGTGCTTCTCAGCAGCAGAGCTCCTGCAGATCAGCAGCATGATTCCCACGTTGTATGGGGACAGATCTCTGTCTCCAGAGCAAAACAGACATTTGTGCATTGAAACAGCAGGGTCAGGGCACAGGCAGCAGGGCTCACAGCTCCACATGGCACCCAGTGTCACCTTGGCTTCCAGCCACAACCTTCCTCAGGGATGACTGTGGTGTGTCACAGGCAAAAGAGAAGGCCAGAGTGCACGAGCAAGGGCAGGGGCATCAGCAAGGGCAGGGCCGTCAGCAGTGCCCACTGGGATGCTGTGCCTATGTGATTCACGTGTCCCTCCGTGGTGCAGAGATAGGCTGAAAGGGCTCTGCCAACCCAAGGTGGCACTGAGGGCAGCCTGGGTATGTGAGCGCATCCCCTGGGCTGTGCCAAGTGGTCCCCAACACCGATCCTTCACAGGAAGGATGAAAGCAGCCCCTGCACGCCGCTAGCATACACCTACCACAGGGACAGCCCTCTCCTGCTGGCACTGCTGCAGCCCGGGCACGTCACCGGCATTTCGACCAGCGACACAGGAGCATCACTTTAACACTGTTCTCTCTAACCTGCCTTTAAAGCCTTTGCTGCACCAAAGCTGAACAACCACCATCACCACCAGGAAGCTGAAGGTTATTTCAAAGGCATTTGGACCATCCCAGGCTTTGGGACCTTTACAGGTCCTGTACAGCCACTGCTGCCTGGGGTCACGGCCATCACTCACAACTGAATCCCATGTGTGGCATAAGTAACACGCTGACCTTGACATGGTTGTCAGGGAAGGAAGTTTGTCTAATACTGATGTACAGGAAGCAGAAGCACGATGCTGTCCCCATAGGTATGTCTCAGGCGTTGGCACAGTTGATGAGATCTAAATGTAAGGTTGGGGATCCACGCATGGAGCTATTCGGTCAGGTAACAACAGGATTTCCCTGTTTAGGGAAACAAATTAAACTGCCCTTATAAGAAAGTGATCTGCGATGGCCACAGCATGCACGTGCACACCCCTTTTTGCACCCTTGTTTGTCAGGTAGGTTCTTGTGTGCTCACCAGAAGGGGCTCAGCATCCAAAGCACAGCCTTGGGATGCAGGCTGGCATCCAGAACTCCATTCATGCAGACCAGATCTAATTGTGCCATCAATTTAGTTTAATTATGTTCTTGCTTTCTCTAATTCACTTACGCTCTACTTTGCCATCCATCACAGGGCTGCAATTGCAGCAGGCAGCACACTGGCCGGCAGTGGGCTGCCTGCAATTAGGATCTGAATCGATGCTATTCGAAGCTGCCTGTGGGCGTTGGACTGCCAGCAAGCAGATTTTTGTGCAAGCCCTTTCCAGCTGACCGAAATGCAAACGGGGGCAGAGACAAGTCCAGAAGTAAGAGGAACCCAGCCCCAAAAGCTGCTGTGGATTCGGAAGCAGCTTGCTGAACTCTGCGTATTTCACACCAACGGTTTCTGTCAAAATTGCATTTAGCTCCAAGGCTGCCAGTGAGCATCAGTTTAGGTCCCACAGAGGGGAAAAGGCTCTAATAAAAATTGGCAGAGTTGCCTTGGGCCGAACCTTGCACCATCAGAGTCAGTGCCAGGGGTTTTCAGCTAACTGCACTACAGTTTACAGACTGGCCTTTTCAGTGAAAGCACCTTTAAAAAACTTCCACAGATAAACAAGCAGGGAAAGACCACAGAGGAAGGAGGAGGAAATTGTGAGCTTTCTCCTGACTGAAACCTTACTTCTCTTCAGCTCCCCCCAATAATTTTTGATGAAAACATTTTATAACGGAACAACAGTCACATTTAGACTAGCTCTGATTTTTCTGTAGCTAATAACATTATTTTCAATGGCTGAATCAAATAATTTTCATCTCTGTACAAGAGCAGCACAACAGCAGCACCCATGCCAATGGGATCAGTACTCCAAAACCAGCAGAAACCTCCCAGGTAGGATGGTTTGGGGGGGCAATAACTGCAATCTTATCTATTGGTATCAGCCACACAAAGTGATTTATTGGGATAATTGGAGACAGAGTCTGAGCACAAAGCCCAGCCCCTCCTGCACGTCACTGGGATGGCACGGCCGGCAGGATGATGCTCCCTGCATGCACCAAGGGCAGGGCGCAGGTTGTGCCAAAGGCGCTGGCACTCCCCAAGCACCTCGCCTGCGTTATGATCGGTGACACAAACCCACCGCTCCCCACGAGGACCAGCCCATGCAGTCGCCCCTGTGCCACACAGCCTGGGCTGGTCCCTCCAGGCGCCCTGCCTGGGAGGGAAGCATACACATATTTTACCTTTAGCTCATTAGCCCTAAAACACTGTCTCGAGTTGTGGGCAGCATTATAGAAGTCTTAGTCATGCAGCATCTCGGGGAGACTCCCAGCTTGTACTGACAGATCTCTGCTGCTTGAAACAAGTGCGAGTTGTCCCCATTACCCCTGCGCAGAAGCCCGGGAGATGCCACATCCACCCCGCAAAGGGGCTGCAAGGAGATTAGGGATGGGCACACTGAATGTCTTTATTAATGTTTCTGTGTCTTATTTTTGCAGCGTGCAGGTCACAGGTGAGATTTCTCTGGAGGAGATTTCTGTTCTTGCAGGGCTGGGTAGAGCTCCTGGTGCTCGGGCACCCCAAAGCCACAGGGCAGCCTCGCACAGCAGCAGGGGTGGGGGAGAGGACCCTGTCACAGGCTTCTGCTGACTGAAACCGTGATAACAGGGCTTAGAGTAATAATGACAACTGTTTACAAAAGGGTTTGATCCCATCCACAGAGACAGGACCCAGCTTTGTTAGGAACAAGGGTCACGAGAAATTGTGGCGTCTTTTCTTTGCTACCAAGAAATGCTCAGCGTGGCTTTGTGGCTATGGCAAAGTGATGGAGGCAGCCCGTGGGCACAGGGTCCCTCCTGGGCAGCAGCCAAACATCACGTCCTGGCTGCGGGGTTAGGGGCAGGGGTAGCCCTCGAGGCACGAGGAATCCCAGCTTTGGAGACAAGGTCCCCCAGGGAGGAGGTGGCTTGGTGCTGGCCTCTGTCTGCATTTCAGAGGTAGCCGAGCACAGCGAACACCAACAGGCTGGTTCCTTTCCTTATTGTTATTTTGACCGGCTTTTTATTAAGGTTAAAGATCAAGGCTCTGCCGACCGTTTGGGCTGAGCAGTTTACATCTGGGTCCATATTCAGGAAGGCTGGAGGGCCGGCACCCGCAGGCAACTGCCAAAACAAATGGTCGTATTATCCAACAGTTTCCTCCCCTGAGACCTGATTCATGAAAGAGAAAATCAAAGCCAAGAAGCCTTAGGTGTGGAGCAGCAGCCCTAAAGAAAAAAAAATAAAAAAATAAAAAAGAGCCCATGAATTAAGCTGTAACACATAACACCTCTGGTTGTTTTCTTCATCACGTGCATGTGATTAAAAACACATGCACGGTGCAACACGGGCTTCTGGAGGGAAATGAGTTGTACCAGGGGAAAGAGGAAACAATGAAAATACACCAGGGTTGGGGAGTCCCCAGGCGACTGCAGAAGGAGCCCTGCTCTTCAGGTCTGCTCTCCCTGCTCACAAGCAGGGTGCCGTGGCCACCGCTCCCATGCGCCCGCTCCCCCAGCATCGATGGCCCCAGCCTGGTGCATCCCGCCCGGGAGCTCGGGGTCCATTTCCCATTGCCTCACATCTCCATGCTTGCAGAGAAACCCCCACACACCAACACCAGCTGTCTGCAAGAGCGAGGTGCTGAGGCTGGCTGGGGTTCCAACATTACAACGGCAGTACAGCACCAGATACCTTCATTTCAACAGAGGGATGATGGAACTAACGTATTAAGTGTTGGCTCTTCTATAGTTCGTGGTGACATCTTCTAAATGTTTTGTGCTAACAGTTTTAGCCACTTGTTCTCCTGCAGAAATGCAAAATGAAACTGCACTGAGACAAAAGCAAAAGATTTTGCATTTCTAGAGGGAATCCCGGACTTGCAGCATGTTTTGGGCCAAGAAAATCATCTCACTTCTGCACTTGTTTGCGGGACCACAAGAGGATCAGGAGGAGATGCCTACAGGCACCACTGACCACCATAGTGTGCCTTCCAGCCAGGCCAGGCATGGCACAGTGCCAGGTACGGTGTCTCCATCCTGCATCAGTGCGGGAGTTCCCCCCAAGATGGTTTTTTTCCAAAAAACTCTGCTGTCAGACCAACGCTTTCACTTGACATAAGGGACCAGAGCAGCACACGTGGGCGATGCAGAAGGGAACTCCTCAGTGAATCACTTGCTCCAGTCTGTGAAAATCCCCCGCCACTGCCATTTACATAATTAATGCCTCTCATCCCAGAGCTTCCTGAATTGCTTGGAAGATACTGAAT
Source organism: Falco naumanni (assembly GCF_017639655.2). Taxonomy (NCBI): domain Eukaryota; kingdom Metazoa; phylum Chordata; class Aves; order Falconiformes; family Falconidae; genus Falco; species Falco naumanni. The sequence continues at coordinate 116,158,858 of NC_054054.1, forward strand.
ATAGCATCTCTTCTGCAACAATCACACAACACTAAAGAAAGCACAGACATCTCTGGGGAAGAAGCAGCAGACATTATAATGCTACAGGACACCGATAGCTGGGACCAAAATTACTAGGAAGGTGTACAAGCATCTGGCCATAAAAATGGTCTTAACATCACTATTCCTGCAAAAAGCATCTTAGAATTTTTAAGGGTCACAAGGACTTTGATTTTATCTCATCTGAAAGACGGTACCTCCCCCTAGCTCCATGCCGAGGAACTGGTTCAGTAATGGCTCTCAAACCATCTGCCACCTGGAGACCCCCTGAAGCATCTGGGGATTTCAGACCCCCCATACCATGCTGGGATATTTCCAGCTGATCCTCTCAAAACTTTTATAGGAAAAAAGAAAGAGAAACCAGATGAAAAGGTTTAGTGGAGCATTGTGGGACAAGCCCTTGGATGCCACAAGTGAAAAGACATAAAATAAAGGTAGGCCCCAACTTCTCCTCTCTGCCCATCTACACAGGCCTTCCCCAGATCACGCAGGTCCTAAACAAAAACAGAGCCCAAAAGTGATGGGATGGAAAGAAAAAGCACAGTTCAGCAAAGGTTGGATTCCTCCAGCACCAAGAATGGCCCCAGAAGCACAACCTGCCCCCTGGAAATCCCACAACACTGGAGACAACAATGCTCTTACCCTCAGACTACAGAAAAGAGAGACCCATTCCACATTTACATTGCAATTGAAAAGCACTGGTATTTAATTTTAAAAAGTGTATTTTACTTCCACGCCAGACTTTACCAAGGGCTGTGTCTACACAGATTTGCACTTACGATGAAGAACCACACGTCTGCATTCACGTTGCATCTCCAACCTTGCCAAGTGACAAAAGCTTTCATTGTGCTTGTCGTCACTTCTCCCCTGCTTTAGAAGTAGAAAAATCAAAAACATGAAAGATGAATGCGGGCATACTGTATTTTGTAACAGCTGTAACACTGCCATTACTGCAAACCAGGGGCTCAGCTTGTGCAGAACCAGCCTTGGAAGCCTCCGGCTTCAGGAGCAAGACGCAGCAATGAGGGGACACCTGCAAGCTGATGAGGACACAGCCAGCACTGATTCAGCCTCTCAAAGAGAAAAGGAGCAAAAGGGTGGAAAGCATCCACCCCATTCCCTGTGTACACCTTGAAGAACCAATATTTATTGTCTAAATTAATTATTGTGTCCCATGTATCACCCAGGTTTTCCAGCTGGAAGCCCTGTCAGTCCTGTGCAGCACGTTGCTGTAAAACCCAGCTATACCAAGTGACACCCCTATTTCCTGAGCATGTAGTTGCCATCTTTTCCATTTGATTTTCATCTGAATTTTCCATATGCCCTCTGGGTTAGGGGCCAATTTTGGACCAATGGCCTCCTGCCCGTGGCGGCAATCGCTAACAGAGAAGACAGGCATGGAGGCAGGTTCACCTGGGAGCAAGCAATGGCACTACACAGCCAGGCTGCTGCTGGTGGTGCTGAGGGCATGTAACCACATGCTGGAGGCAAATTACTGTCCCAGGCCACAGCTGGAAGCAAATTACTGTCCCAGGACCTCTGCTACAGACCCAGCTTTCTGTAGGGAGGAGACACATGGCTTAGCAAGGCTGGGAATTACTTTTGAGTGAAAAACTTGTGCAGAAACCCACAAGATGCACAGCGTTCTGTATTTCCTAGCAGACAACTCACACCATAATCTCTCACCCCAGCTGGCCCCGGCCCCATGCAGGATGCACGGATAAATCCTGTGCTGCCAAACATAAGGTTTCCCTCTGGCGCGCTTGCAGCAATGGGAACAGAGAGGCCAGGAGCAGCAAGAGCTCCTGGAGACGTCTGTGGGTTTGAAGCCAGGAGGCACAGTGTGTGCCAGGGTGTCAGCAGGGCATGCCATTCCCCACAGGGCATCGCCACCCACCCACAAAGCCCCCGCAAAGGTCACGTCTCCCTGCGACGGCCAGCGACAGTTAAATTCATTCCAAGCAACAGGGCCGACTGGTGATTCATGAAGCTGCGCCTTGGGTTGCGCTGGCAGGACACAGCTGGAACAACAGCTGCAAGCAAAGTACAGCGTGCTCCGGGGAGCGGGTGAGCAGAGGGATACATGTCACCACCAGGAGGTTACAGCTGGGCAAGGGAGATAGCAAAGGAGAAAGGAGAAAAGTCTGCCACCATCATGCCTCCATGTACTGCCAGCCCAGGGAGAAACAAGAGCTGAGAGGAGGAGAGGATGCTGCGGCATCCCTTGGGGCAAGGCATGACCCATGCAGCAGCCACGCTGTTCCAGGGGACTCTCCTAGCTGGGCACTCCCGGTCTTTCCCCAGCATTGTGGACCAGGGGGATCTACAGTCCTTCCCTCCTGAGCCTGGTCACTTCATGGTGTTGCAGCTCTGACAGCTTGAGAAACAGTAATTCATGGGAACAAAATTAGGTTCCCAGCCTTGGTTTTATTCCAGGGCTTTTTTGGTGACATCTAGGACAGCTTTCACCCTTTTCAGGCCTTCTCACCATCCCCTCAGGAACAGCTAAAGGCAATATGGACATCTCAGGAAGGTGTGGGCAGGGAAGAGACCTCAGTTCCAAGGACAAAAGGCTGGGTATGCCTGGGCACAACTTCTGGCCCAAGGCCAGTCTGACCCATGGGTGTCCATCTGCCCTCTCTGACTCTGAAACTCAGAAACCTTCTGGGCAAAAATGTTTCCAGGTCAGAGAGATTTCAAGAAACTGACATTTTCCAAAGGAAAAAAAAGACCTAGTAAACTTTTTCAACAATAAGCTTCAAGGTTTCTTGGCTTATTCCTAAGAGCCACCACTAATTTAAATACACAGGAATATTGGGATCAGTGAGGCATCTCGCCACCCTTTGGAAGACGTGACGCATATTCCTATTTTCTCCACCATTATTTCCACCAACGGACCTCACTCTCATCCTCCCCCTTCCTTACGTGCTCTACCTTATTAGCAGTGTGCCTGCTGTCCCCACTTCGGCTTCAAGGCCACCTCCAGACAGCAGAGGCCCCTCACAGCCAGCAGGCTGGGGACTCCCAAGGGCTTTCCATCACCTTCCCCGAGCTGGTCCACAACACATCAATGTGCGCGTCTGCACACGCCTCTGCGACAGCCAAACATCAGCAGAGCGGGACGGAGAGAGGGAGTCATCAGAAGCTGTATAGAAGTTGTGGCAAACTGTCCCAGCACAGGCAGGGACCCCCTCTGCACATAAATACCCTGCCGATGCAGTCCGATCTGGACCAGCAAAGCCTCATGTCCAGGGAAGCATGGCTGGAGAATATCCACCCAGGAGTATCTCTGAGGGTCTCTGCTTATGTCACACTTGAAGTTTGGTCTTAAATGACTCAGTGGACCAGACTTGTCTCGCCTAACTTTAGGCACTTCGCTAAATAAGGAGACGAGGTTCCTTGGGGAGCTGGTGGTGACAGTGTGGGAGTCACGGACGGACGGACACAGCCCCGCCAGCCTTCGCTCCCCCCGATGCACACACGCACGCCCCTTGCACTGCCACACACATCCCCTCTCCCCATCCTCTGCTCCGTTTATAAAGGAAAAGAAACATCCCTCCAGCGAAGTCAGGAGTTGCGCTGTGGTTTTAATTTCACTACAGGCTTTTTATAGCTTCTAGTGAAAAAAAGCCTTGTAACGCGAGAAGGTCGGGGTAAGGCGACCAGCGTGCTCAGCGCTGCCAGGGCCAGAGGCAGACGCTGCCGAAAGCGGCCAAGTGCAGGAACACAAACTGCCACCAGCAAACCAGGCTGCCCTGGCCCCGGGCAGTGCCCCACACCACGTCGAGCCCACCACTGCGGGGGACAGGGGCTGCACTTCTCATCCTCTGTTCCAGGTGATGTGCCAGCCTCGCTCAGCGCTGGGTGCAAACACAAGGAGCCTTGATGACCTATTCCGACACCTGGCCCGTGTTCAGAAGCTTCAGGACCATGCACTTGAGTAGCTGCTCACAAGTGCCAGGGCAGGACACAGAGGCTGGTCCTTCATTTTAACACTGCAGAGCACTCTGAAGGAGCTGTTGGCTCCACGGGTCTTTACATTGGATTGCAGACAGCATATTTGCGCTTAAGTCAATATGAAACCAGTTGTCTGAAAAGAATTCAGACCCCCGAAACTGTTCCCCTTAACATGAAGAAACTTCAGGGGGAAAAAAGCCTGGAAAAAAATAATTTATCCAAGTTGGTTGGAATCTGAAAGCAAAACTGGAGAGGCACAAGGTCAAAGCCCAAAGTGAGAAACAAACTGCATGGACCCCCCTGAGCATTGACCCCCCCGAGCATGGACGCCCCTGAGCATCAGAAGAGCTGCTCAGGAGCAGGCTGGGATGGGAGCAGCAGGGGGCTGGGGCTGGGGGCCAGGGGCTGGCAGGGCTGGGGTGCAGGCAGCACGACCCCTGCCCGCACTGCGTGTGCACAGCCCACCAGGGCTCTCCCGCTCCTCTCCAAATGCTCATTCACCAACCGCCGCACACCCTGCCCTTGCTGCTGCATCTTTGTGCATCTTCCCCTAAAAAATGTAATGGGCATTGCACTAAGAGGTGGGGTAAAGCAGAATATCCGTAGAGCAATGCTGCAGCACCGAGCACTTCAGTAAGTCTAAAATGGGAAGAGGAAAAACAGCAAAGGCTGTGCCGAGCCGCGCACCGGTGGCACCACCCACCCACTTGCTTGCCCTCTTGGATGTTTACGTAGCATCGTGAAATCCTATATAACCCAACGGGGCTTTGCTGGTTTCTGAAACGTTTGTGTCATAACAGAGCCTCATTCATCAAACATGTTGCTAATGAATTTTCCACTGAGCAAAACTGGGGATGCTCTCAGGGACGGCTCCTGAAACAGCCTGTGTTTGGATCCAACCACTGGCCAAAATAGGGTTCCTTGTTTCCGATCAGATTAATAAAATAAAAAAAAATACCACACAAACAAACAACCTCCGAGTGGGGCATCCATCCCCAGCTTCAACCCCTTCCAAAGATGAGTCATTTTTACCCGTCTCAGAGCACCCAAGACGCTGATGGCCTAAGGAAAGGGAGTCATGCCGCCAGTGACAGAACCACCCCAGACCTACTTTCAGAAGAGATTCAGGCACTAAGGATCCTATTTCTGCGATTCAGACACACATTTTTCTTTCAACTTAATACAAAGTGGAAGTCCAGAGCGTTTGGAGCAGAAATCTCTTCCCCAAAGCAGGACCTCAGCCAGGGCAAGGACAGAGACACTTGGTCAGCCCCTGCTATTTGCCCCTTTTCCTCCTCTGCTCCCAGCTCGCTGCCTACATCACCCCCTGCCATTTGGCAGGTCACGGCAGGAAAACCAATCCCCCCCATGGCACAAACCACGTTCCATAAGGAGATTGCATTTCAGAGCAAAAACCTCCGGCATTTGGTTCCGTGACCCTACGGTGAATGAACCGTGCGGGCTGGGTGCTCGCCGAGCCCCGTCCAGCCCCGTCGAGAGGGACATATCCACGCCTGCAGCCCCACGGGAAGGCAGCGCCGCAGGACTCACAAATATTTTGTGTTCAAGAAGAGCAAGCGCTTGCCAGCAGTTCTCATGGAGGCTATGGCATCCTGGGATTGGTTCCGAGTTCTCGGTCCAAAATATCCCTTAACATTAATGCTCAAGGCATGCTGCAAAAAAACAATTATCTGCTGGGACTTGCAGCGGGGACTGGCTCCTTGGGAGTGTTTTCCTGCCCATTTTTAGCCTCTGTATGCTTAGCGCTATATTGCTCTATGGATACTCTGCTTTACCCCACCTCTTAGTGCCATGCCCATTACATCTTTTAGAGGAAGATGCACATAGATGTTTAATGACTGCTTTTTCTAAAAGCCTGGATTATGTCCTTGAAAGCTTTCTTCAACTGGGAGTCACCCTTTTAGACCTCAGACGCACAAAAATACAAAAGCAAAGAGGCAAAAGTGAAAGAGAAGGGAGGAAAAGCAGAGAGTTGGAGCCTGAAAGGCCCAGGAAACATCAATAACCTTTACAAACCAACCAGCCCCAGCAAAGTTTCTGCAGGTACATTGGCATCCTGCCCGGACAACAGCAGAGAGGGATGCTGCAGAACGGGAGGCAGAGAGTCTTCTCTGAAATGCCTCCTTAATGGCCAGAGGTTGCACACAGGGAGGATACTCGGTTGTCCTGGAGGGTCAAGGAAAAGCCCTGGGCAGGAGATACCGGTCCTGGTGTTGTTGGGATACCCACACCCTCTCCAGCATCAACGGGAAACGCCTGGTTTGCCACCAAGGAAAGGAGCAGGTGCCACAAGCCCATCTAAGCTGACCTCAGTCAAATTACAACAGAAGCTGCACTCAGTGTGATCCCGGCTTGTCACCAGCCTCAAGACCAGAGGTGCAACCCCACCAAGAGAAGGGCTAGAAAATGCTCAGTGGCTTCTGGCTGGGAGCTCACAGAGGGTCCCTGTGCCTGGGGATGACGCACCCATAGCCCTCAGGAGACGTCTGTCCCCAAGAAAAGCTGTGTCAGCCCTGGGCAGTGGTGCACTGCAGGGATGTGGAGGGAAGGCGAGGTGGCTCGCCTGGAATTCGGGCAATGTGGCCATTAGTCTTGGAGAACTGTGCTGCTACAGGGAGGCGGAGGAAGAGGTTTCCAGGGCATAAGTGCTTATTCATCACCAGAACTCTCTGGAAATTGTCCAAAACCCAGCTGTTAGAAGAAGTGAAACTTCTCCTCAGCACATCCCTCTTCTGACATAACTTTGAAGAAAGGTTTCTCCTCCCTGCAGGAGGTGGGATCGGGGGCAGAAGTTCACTGTGGGACTGTCCGTCCCAGGCAGGGCTCCCTTTCTGCTTCTTGGCTCTGCTTCTTTGTCAGAAAACTTGTCCCAGCCTCAGCCTGCCCTGCTGCAGGAAAAGAAACTGAATTGTTGGGAGTACAGTAGCTGGGAAAAATCTCTTCCTGTGTAGCCCCGGTCCCCACCTGGGCTGCCATGCCCGGGAGGCACAGCACATGGGACATCTCAGTACTCCAAACTGTCACTGAGTTACCCCCAGGAGTGCCACCAGCACCTGCAGAGCTGCGGGAGCACGGGCTTGAGCAAGCCTCAGGGTGGTGGGATGGAGGGATCTGTATGAAAGCAAAAGAGAAAGCCTGAAAGACCAGCTGGGAGAGCAGCAGGGAACTGCAGGAGAGAAAAGAACTCGGGGGTGTGTCTGGGCAGGACAGGGACCGTAGCACGCTGTTGGGGCTGTCCTGGAGAGCCCACTGCTGTACTCCTGCCTGTAGCAAGAGGGGCACGTGTGGGAGAAACCAAAGCTTCCAGGAGTAGCTGGACTGTTGCAATGAATTTCATCCCAGCTTTATGTATCACAAACCTTTAGAGTTACTGCTCTGGAGTGATAGAAGGTCTCATCCCCAGATCCTCCTCACATCCCACCCCTCGTGCTTGCGTTGCACTGCTGAGCAGCGTTCGTCAAAGGGAAGGGCAGGCAGAGAGAGCCTGAAGCTCCCACTTCACAGCGCCCATCTCCGCCAGGCTGGATCCAGGATCCAGCAGCCCGGGAGCCCCCGTCCTGCTGCTGGGGCAGCTGCACCCTGCATGGCACAGGCTTCTTTCCACACCTCAGAAAAAAATCCCCACAGCTACCACTGCAGTGTAAATGCTGGTGGATAAACACATCGGAGAGGCACCGAGAGCTGCTGCATGTCAGAAAGGAGCATTTCTCATATGCATGAACTCGGGGCATCTTGGGGCACTGAAAGGAAACTTTGCATCGCTCCTGCCAGGTGTCTGTTCGACAGCACAGCCTGCATGTCTTGGCCTTTAAGACAGATCAAATAAAATGAGGATTGTTTGTTGTTTTGGTTTTTGTTGGGTTGGGGTTTTGATTATTTGGGGGAGGGGGAGTAATAAAAGATTGTTAAAAATTAAACATAGGCATCTTAAATTCCACCTATTGCCTGGCCCCTTGTGGATCACAGGGACACAGGCAGAGGCTGACCACCGTGCTGGCCTGGGTCTTTGCTCCACACCAACCTCCGCCTCCTGGGGCACTACCCAGATCACCCCAGAACCTGAGGCTGTGAAAGCCCAGTGCTGTGCGTGCCTCCTCCAGTCCTCGAGTTTCCAAGTCTCAGGCTCTGAAAAGCCGAGCTCCAAGCAGAGGAGTTCACCCTCCTGCCCAGCCCTCACCTGCTGCTGCTCTGAGCCCCGAGAGATGCTGGCAGCCTCAAGAAATCAAGGCATCTCCCTTGCAGAGATGTGGTTTGCCTTTGCTCTTTCATCTTTTATTAGATACCCCTCAGCCCTCATTATCTCTGCTTTCTTTAACAAGGTTAATTTATGCCAGCCTAAGACCAGGAAGCAACCAAGCTGCTTCTGCGACCCAAATGCAGTCAAGGAAGGGTTAAACACAGTTTTTCCTATTCTGTCCTTTCCTTAACCACAGGCTCTGCTTCTTCCCTCCACCCACTTCTGGTGTTTTCTCAGTTTCACAAGGCTACGGCTGAGGTTTACTGACTGTATAGCCATCATCCTAACAGCATTAACACGCAGCAGCCCTGATGTGCCCAGGCTGGGACATCATCCCTAGTTCTCCACGTGAACCAACCAAGCAGACCCCAGCCCAACCCCTGGGGCTGGGGGAGCTCAGCCTTAACATGAGCCAGGCTGCGGGGTCAGGCCCACGGGGGTCTGACACCAAAGCAAACACACCAGCCACAACCCCCTTGCCCTGGGCTCTACAGCAGGATGCCTTTTATCCCAGAGGAGTCCGTGGCACGGACCACATCGGCTGCAGTCCAAACCGAGAGGCTGGAACAAAGCCGTAATTTTTACCTTCTGTTTCAAAATAATTGATCTGCCTCATTTGCAGCGCTGGAAGCCAAGGATCTGGCCAAATTGTGGCATGAAGCTCCGTCCTGCGTGAAGACTCACTCTCTACCTACTTGAAATCCCACCTCTCGGTCTCTGGCTGAAGAAACCGCTGCTACGCCTGCCTGGCCAGCCCGCCCGCAGGCAGCAAAGCAGGAGGCTGGATCCAAAGCTGATGGCTCCTCAGCAGCTTGGTAAGAGGAGCTGTTGAAGGTTAAAGTCAGCACAAAGGCAAGTGAGACCTGGAGCTGTTCTGCATGGCCAAGCTGAGCGTGACCGCAGCAGGACTGTCACTAAAAGAGTAATGGCCATCTACGGTGAAGAGTATCCCACTGAGCCTTGGCTTTAATTAAAACTGGTTTGGTTTTCCCCCATAAAACAGACACTTAGGTCAGAAATTGCATTTTATTGGATGTTATGTTCTTGTACCAATACCACTCTGAGCGTCCTAGAAATGACGGGTTGGACAGGACACCCAGGATGTGTCCCAGGCTTGGGGGTTCACAGCGAGCCCCAGACTGATGACCCTTCCCTCAGTTTGGGCCTGACCGTCTCCCCAGGAGGCACCAAAAGCTGCAACTGCTCACACCCCAGCAGAGACTCTTGCAGCAGGGACAGGCCAAATGCCACCCACCTCCGTGATGCCCAGGTTCATCCCAGCCCAGCTGCGCTCCCACCAGATGAATTGACTCTGTTGCAGAGGCAGGAACAGGCTCGGGTTCCTCAGCCAATTGCCTTCACCATTTTTCATGGGTCAAAATCACTTTTAAAGATGGGGGAAGGCATGAATCCTCACGCAACCTACTGCATCATTGCATGGCTGCGAGCACCAAGCTCACGATGAAGTGAAGTCTCCCTCTGCTGACTCGAGGCTCTTCAGGGTCCCCTCGGACCAGCCTGTCCCAAGCAGGATGCATTTTTCCATGCTAAGCTACAGCCAAAGCCCTGTGCAAAACAGAGCATCGTACACCGGATTCTGCAAGCCTTGCCCACAGCAAACAAAGTACGCAATGACCCGCACTGCCCGGGCAGCGATGCGACCTCTGCTTGCTCCTGCTTGCCAAGCGAACGGCACTCTCTGATCACACCGATGAGCAGACAGCCAAAACCTCACGACTGCTGTTACCTGGCTTCAAGGTCAGCGTTACAACAGGTCTCCTCTAACTCCTGCACCACCCAGGTTTTATAGAGGCTCACCCTATCACCTCTGCATCATTAACGCTATCAGATCCTCCCCGGAGGAGATTTCTAGGGGAAGTGCTGACACACACCCACACAGCCCCACCACAAACTTTTCACAGCAGCACCTCTCCCTGCGTACCCCGCTTTGTCTAGACACCGGAGCATGGGCAGAGCATCCCTGTTTATCCATTAGGGAGTGAATCAGCAAGTCTAGAGCCCTGCTTGTGGCAGATTAGCTCTCCATTGGAAAGGATAGCTCTCGTTATCGTTATTGTACTTTGCCATTAATCTAGCTGAAGGAGTCTGGCCAGGAGCCCAGAACAGCTGGGGCGGCCACAGAGAGTTTCTGTTCCCCGAGCATATTTTCATCTCCACCACAATGAGCTCCCCATGGCCCTGCGAGTGGCCCCAGCTAATAGCAGAGCCCGCTTCCAGCTCAGAGAGATCAATGGTAATTTAATTGCTAGAGCATCTTCCAGGAAATGCGCTGCTGGATCCAGGCATGGTTAGAAGGAAAACAAGAGAGGAGTGACACGGTGAGCATCAGAGCTCGTGGCTGTCACCCTGCTACAAAGCATCCCAAATTCAGGTATTAAATTTATATTATTCAGGTTTTATTAAATTCAGGTATTAATTATATAAATATAATGTAATATTTATAGAAATATTAAATTAAAATTGAGAGAAGTTGTTCTCGGTCTAGGTGATTTCTAGCTGTGGTAGCTGCTGCCCGTGGCTGCCAGCAGCAGTGCAGACATACATGCTTCACTGCCTTGGTGCAGAGATGCAGAGATCCTGGTGGACACAGGGTCTGCTAAATAATCAGGGCTGGCAGCTCCCCAAGAGTTTATACCACGTTTTGATGAGTTTATTGAGCTTGTAGGGCAGGGTGTAGATTGAGAGTGGCAGCATCTGTGCCCTGTAGTCCCCACCACCATGCCCTCAGACAACAACTTCTAAGAAGGACGCGGGTGTCTTGCTACCTCTGCTGATTTTGCAAGTAAGATCAGCAATGTTTTCTCTTTTTAAAGCATTTCATAAACTCTTGGAGGCCCAACGCAGTCAAACAAGCGAGAAAGAGCAGCCTTAGGGGAAGAACACAAAGGGACAAAACACCTTGCACGGATGTAACATCTGATGAGCTCTTTTCTGCTCCGCAGCACCAAGTGTACGATGCAATGGCAGACAGGCACATGACTGACCCATTGACTCCCCAAGTCTCTGGCTGCCTTTAGCTGACAAAATTTCTGTGGGTGGCTGGAATGCCATCTATCTCCTGAGCCTGCTAAAAGGGAGCCCAGGATGCCAGCACCCAAGGGGGAGAAATCTCTTGACCACAGAGGCACTGCAGCAGAGTGGCCTTCCATGCACCTTGCCCAGAGGCTGGCAGGTCCCCGTGTGAGGTCTGGGCACAACCACCCCTCCCCAAAGCAGGAGTCCTGCAAGAATTGTCATCCCCTATTGCCTATCAAAAGACTCTTCCCAGCTGCTGCCTTTTGTGCCATCCTCCCTTAGAGCTTTGGCACCTCAATGGCATTTAGGGAGTCACGTTTGGGGAGCAACAAGTCCGATTCTGGCTCCTGATGGCTGTAAGTAATCTGGCATACACGGAGAGGACCACGGGCTGAAATGTAACTGCCACCACTCTTCGTCCAGCACGTGCAGCTGGTGCTAGTCCCTGGCGTACAGTCAGTGCAGCCAAGCAGCGAGGTGGATGGGCAGAGGTGGAACTGGGGATCCCCGTAAGGGCAGGTGGTCCCACCTCTATAGACAAGGACCGAGTGATCTGCTGGTCTCCTCCCTCTCGCCGCTGGTGTTTTAAGCTCCAAACCCCATCAGCAGTTTTAAGCTCCAGCTCCACTGCAGCAGCTCCCCCTTCTGTGTGGGGAGCAAGGTACCTTCTCAGCCCACGGCAGTCCCACCAGCACACCCCAGTACTGCCACACAGAGTACTGGAGTGGGAGCTTTCCCCCAAGCATGGACCTCAGTCCCGGACCAGGCTCACAGCCTGTGCTCCTTCAGCTCAACAGATGATCTGCGTTTTCTAGAGGAGGCATTACTTATTTTCAATGCTATTCTTCCCAAACAGGTAACGCTGAGTCTCATACCAGCCCAGCTAAAGATCTAGGAGAAAGTCTAGCCTTCCTTCCCCAGGCTCATTGGGAAGAGATCTTTTATTTATCTATTTAAAAACTGAAAATCTGTGGTCAAAACCAAACCAAAATCAGTTTGTGGTTTTCAGATTTCTAACAAGAAACTATAACACCTTTAAGAAAGCATCTACTGTGCATTAAGAAAACTTTAAAAAACATCTAACAGTTTCATTTAGCTAGTAAGAAATTTCCATTACGAAAAAAGTAGAAAAATCCCTTGTTCAGCCCAAACCACACGCTCAAAATTCCCACTGCAGAACTAAGGCTGGACTTGAAGAAGCAGATGCTGCCCACTGAAGACAGGGACTAAAGGCAGCTATGCCTGGAGTTTTGTGAGAAAGAGGTGGAGGGATTCACCCTTACATTTGAGCCAGAGAAACCTCATCCAGAGTTTAAGCTTTGCTCCTGTCCTCGCTGTGCTAACAAGCAGTGACACAGGGAGGACAGGGAGAGAGAAGAAACAGAAGAATGATCAGCCTGGGAAGACTGAAATTCCAGCACTGGGGCTTTTCTACCTGTGATCCCCATTCATGCTACGACATCCAGATGAGCCCTGAACCCAAATAATAGCAGGAACACAGCAAAATCCCTGTAGCAGTGATGGTCTCACTGGAGCAGATGGGTTTTGGGGGTGGAACCACATTTCCAAGCTACCCCTCTGTACCCACATGCTGCAAACATCTGTGAGCCACTCAGTCCCCCTGTACCCAGAGCTTCCAGCTAAGCACAGAGCTCAGGCCTGAGCAGTTCAGGAACTCCAAACAGGGCTGCCGTGCTAAATCTTTCTGGATTTTGCCTTTGCATCTGCAGGGGAGGAATGAAGATGCCATTGCTGATGCAGCGGAGGCGCTGGCAGGGATGCAGGAGCTGGGCAGGGATGCGGGAGCTGGGCAGGCAGCACCAACCTCGGAGCCTGCAGCAAGCCTGCAGGTGCCGCGTGGGGAACCTGATGAGTGGGTACGTAGCTAGGCACAGCGAGACAAGGCATAGGAACGGAGGTTGTTGTTCCACTCGAGCAGCTTGGAGAACAGGCCAGAGATCAGCCCGGGGTTTGATGAGAAATAGTTTGAGGCGAGATCAAGATCTCTGGCAATGCTTTGCAGGCACACCCTCAGAGCCGCGTGTCACAGCGAGCACAACGGAGCACACCAGGCTTTAAAGCTGTTGCTCATCAGGATTATCTTTCCTGCCACTAAAGACTCTAAGGTGCAAAAGTGAAATCCCCCTGGATCCCAGGAGACTGATGGTGCCAGGCACTGAACCCCATCCACCTGCAGAGATTCTCGCCACATCTAGACATCACCAGCCCCACCTTTCTGCCCACGCATCTTCTTCATATCACAAAGACCTGGGAGTTTTACTCCCACAGAAGTCAGCGTTAACCCTCCCCCAAGCTGCTCTGCAAAGCATCGCACCAGATCCATAAACACAAACATCTAAACCCCAGCCACTCCGGCAAGCGTCGCACAACGAAGCCCTTTAGGGAACCATCTCCCTGCAGTTCAGATTGCAGAGGGTGATGAAAAGCATGGCCAAAAATAAATGCCACTTCTTGCCGAGTGGCTGCAGGACAGTCTTTTTGAAAAATACAGCTCACACAATTTTTGAAGAACCAGTACTGGCCTCAGAAAACCTCTTCACCTGCCACCCACATCAAGCCTCCCATTCCGGCTGCAACAGTGGAGACAACAGTAGCTAAAGAGCTTTGACACCACATGATGTTCACAGACCCCGAACTCCTTGCAAGCAAGGTCAGACCTTGAGAGGTGGTTCGGGCAGCATTGCTGTGAAAGGAAACCCTGAAAAAGTCTCAAAGCACTTCAAACTGGGCAGTAAAGGCCATTATCCAAATTCCATAGACAGGGAAACAGAGGTAAAGTGAAATGTTGTGATCTGGACCTCCCGCACCTAGCAATGAGTGACCCGATAAAACCACCCCCACCGCAGTCCTCGTTACGCTTCAGAGTTAATCACAGAACTGAGGCTCAGACTCCAGCGGGCTGTATCCCCACCCTGGAGATGAGCCAGGACAGCTCGCTCCGAGGGATCCAAGTCCCCAAGCAACGTGAGAACCCTGTGGGTGCTTCACACCTGGACTGGACAACACTTCCAGCGCTGCGGTGCGGTACGGGGAGGCTGAGGCTGCCCTGCAAGAAGCTCAGAGCTGCCTAGACCAGCCCTGAGGCTGAGAGCATGAGGGTCCCAGGGGGTAATGTGCCATGTTGCAGTTGCTAGCAGATTCACAAAGAGAGCTTGTGTTTACGCACCGAGCTATAAATATTCCTTTTTGAAAAGGCATAACTGGAAAAATGTCTAAATGTCTATTTTTGCCTCCTCTGCTTCACCCACTTGAAACATTGACATCATACCAAGCTCCTACTGAGACAGAGTCATTCCTGAGACCCAGAGCAGTGCAACTACACCCAGCGTAAATGCTGGGGAAAGGGAAAAAATGCATCTTTGTAGCCTGGGAGGAGAGACGGAGCAGCGCTTGGGGAGGAGGAATTTTTGCATGAAAATGGCAGGTTTTCCACTGCTCTTTGATTCCAACAAAAATGACTCAGCAAAGCCTAAGCCCAGGCTGTCACAGCTTTGCCCTAGGCTCACCTCAGGTCTGATACTACTCCAAGAAGCTTCCAGCTACCCAGGTTCAGCCTCACCAGCCGAACAGCAAGCGGTTCTGTGCCATCCCTCCCTCAGTTTCATATAATCCCACAGAACCAAGCCCAAGCTGCCTCTGCAGAAAGACACCCCCATCTCAGCGAGAACAGGGCAGCTTGCAGCAGGCTGTGACCCCTGCAGCTCTCGCCCCAGGCTTTGTGAAGAGCCGCAGATGATCAGAGCAGCGGGCACTGGCAGCTCCATCACCTCAGCATCTGCAGCATCTCCCCTCTGATGGCGAGGACAGGTTGAGCACTGCTGGCAGCGCTCGGCACGAGCCAGGGTCTCCAACTGTAATTGCTGGCAGCAGCTCCCTTCCTCCAGGGCTCAAGCACAAGCTCTCGCAGAGGGTAACTCCTGGAGCTGCTGCTGGCACAGGCGGCTGCGTAATGACAGATGAGTCAAGTGGTGAATGCAAACAAAATGGTTGAGAAACTGGTTTAGAAACACCTTGGGGTTAGCTGGGCAACCCTTAGCTCTATTCACCACCAGCTCTAATTTCTACCTGTTGTGCTCATGATCATGGTAAAGCACTCAGAGAGGAGAAGTTCTCAGTGACAAATTCTCCAGCGAAACACTCTGTGGGTTAAAGCACTGAGTTAGAGGCACAGAGACACCCCACAGACCTGCTGTAAGGACTCGACTGCAGCTTCCCCCCAGAATCAGCACCACATGCTGCTGGGGGTTTGTCACCTCTGTGCCACGCTGTCAGACCCACGTGCCTTTCAGCGGGGCAGGTGTCTCATCCAGACACCTTTCTGAACACCTATCAGCAGACTGGTGACACGCTCAGGGAACAGCTCTGCAGCACAGTCACCACCCCAAAACCCTCAGCAGCTTTGCATCCAGCCAATCCATCAGCCAAGTCCCAAAGCAACACTGAAAGCTTCACCAGGGTCCCCAAGCCACAATGGCCACCATTCTCCCCAGCTGCTTCATCCCATTCTTGGGTGCTGGCATATATATGACCACACTCATTCCTGCAGGAAATCAACTCCTATTTTGCTTAAATAAGGCAGTCAGCACCTGGCTTATATCTATTTAATAACCTGAGCATCTGGTTTCAATACAGCAGGCAAGGAGCAGCCACAGCATAATAAAAGTCATTTAGAGCTGCAATTAGCTCTGGGCCCCCAGTCGTATATTATAATGACTAAGTAGGTGCTGCTACATCTGTTGACAGATGCAGGGGGGTCAGTTCCACCCCACCCCCAAGAGACACCCTACATAACATGTAGGTCTGTCCTCAGACCCCCAATGTTCCCTTGTACTACAGCCAACGTTACACTGATGCTCTGCCATGGCACCTTACACGTGGGCAGGGTGCAGCTGCACCACACAGCGAAGCTCTGCCTACACAGCTCTCTGATGCCTGGCTACACACCCAGGGCACCAGGACACCCGTTACTTTATGGGTTTCAGCCTCGCCAGATGCATGTCTGGAGTACAGAGCTCACCAGCGTGATGAGCCCTCGCAGCATCCCCAGTGCCACCTACACCGTCCCCATCGCAGCCCTGGGCTCACCAGCTCCCCGCACTGCTGTACATCGGGGCTCCAAAATAACAGCGACGGATTTCAGTTGGAGCTGGACAGAGCTCACCGAGTATTTTGTTAATGCTAGTGGGCAGTCCAAGCTGAAACACAGAATTATCATCCTGTGAATCTGCAGCTCTAGAGAGGTCCCTTTAATCCCCAGTGACAACAGAAAAGTCAGTATTTCCCATAAAGTGAAGTCACTGAAAACATCATTGTAACAATTACCGAAGCCAGCATGTTTGGGTTTGGGGGATTTTTCTTTTGGTTTTGGGATTCCCCGCCCCCCCCCCTTTTTTCTCCAAGTGCTTCTTACAACACTTGGTTTTCAATGTTTCCGTTTCACTTTAACTCATTATGGAGAAGCAACACTGCAACCTTTGCTAACAACATAATCCATTCTCAACTTTTTTCTTTTTTTTTTTTTTTAAGATAAAATCATTCAATTCCTTGAAACTTTTACACCTCTGGCCATTTTGCTGCAGCAAGCTGTACTGCCAGAACATTTTCAAGACAGCTTCAACATACCTGACCTCAAATGCACACGCACAATCTAATCCAACTACATGTCACAGTCCCTGCTGCAGAGAAACTGAGACCAAAAAAAAAATAATCAACTGATGTATGTGGTGAGGAAAAGAGGAGAGCAAAGAGCAGCCTGCAATGCCCCCACCAGCCCTAGACCTGACCATTGGACAGGGGTCCCCCAGCTGGGGAGACGCTGCTTCAGGGATGCCCTGGGACACCTTCCCACAGTCAACTCTAATGCATTTGAGCACATGTGCAAACACTTGCACACGCAAAAGAAAAACAAAAGTGTTCTCTCAATCACCTCAGCTACCACTTCTGCTCTCTAGGGACGATTTCAACCTTTTTCTATACTATTTCTCAGCACAGAACCGCCTATAAATAACTCTGGTCTTTCACCTGCAGAAAGAGGCAGCCATTCCCCAAGGGAGGAGGTGTAATAGCGAGAATGGTTTAACAGAGGTATAAGCAAAATCTCAGCCTCGGTAAAGCCTCTATATGGCCAGGAAAAGGAAGGTGGGTGTTCTCACCATCCCCAAACTGTGCAAGCAATGCTTCAGCATCCTCTGCATAGGCAGGGCTGGCCTACGGTGAACCTTGAGAGAAATCAGCCCCTTACCCCGGCTTGGCTGGGAGCATGCGATTGCAGAGCAAACCCTGACGCTGAAAAGCTTGGACACGGGTTCACGTCACACCTTACACCTCTTCCACTTGCTTCAGCACTCCCACGCAACACTATCCCAGTGTCAGCTACATACACTGATGCTATTAAATAGAAGCCATCAACTGCCGTTGCAGATAGTGCCCCACACCCAGGAGGCTGGGTGGCAAGGGGCTACAGGGGGACAGTGCCCACAGCCCCCCCGGCCACCATCAGGAAAGACACAGCCCCAGCTGGGTCTCCCAACTCTTTCCATAGTCATCCCATCGGCAAAGAGGTAAGCAGGGGACATCACCGCCTCCCTCTTCCAGGATCCCTCACAACAAACAGAGAAGGCAGAGGGAAGAGCTGGAAACTAGGGTTTATTTATTCCTTCCCAGCTCTGTGGCTCTTGACCAAAGCTGCGGGTTGGCAGGCGAGACACACGACTGAACACGGGGCTGGTGACACGCTGCGTCTGTGCATGCGCAGGCACCAGGGGTGCGAGATACCCAGGCTCCAGACAGGGCAAGGAACAAATGTATTGATACACCTACAGAAAGTAATAATCTATCTTTTTTTGTTGTTGCATGTTCTAATTCTTTACATACTTTTTTTTCCTGCAGAGGCCCAACACTGTTTCCCAAAGCATTCAGCTGACGGGTGGCACTGGTCCCATCTCAGCCAAAATCACATGAGCTGACAGCAGCAGCTGGGAACAGTGCAGTAGACGCAGCAGCAAACACTCCTGATTATTAGATAAGTTGTCTATAACTTCAGCAAAGTTTTCCAGGGCACATAGCTTCCTCAAGCAAATTTAATTTTTACAGGGGAAAAAAAAATGACAATTTTTTTTTTTCACCATCACGAGGAAGATGTTTCAAATGCGTTAAATGCTGAAACGATCTAACACACCCATTCAGTCCCTGCAGAAGTGGAACGTGAAATTAGAAGGGATCACCCCTGCAGGAAGACAGCAAGTCTTCACAACAAAAATTCCCAACCATATTTGCCAGAGTTTGAAACTCCAGAGAAATGTGAGGTCACATCCCAGCAGCACACTCCCGGGATACAGGCACAGAGGGCTAAGCTGGACACCCTCCATCCCACCTCTCCAGAGCCCCCTGCTCCCCTTCAGCTGCTCTCCTTGCCCAGTGCTCTGGTGGGAGGAGAAGCCACCTCTCAGGTGTGCCGGCTGGTAGAGCCTTTAATTGAGTGATCACCCAGCCCTGCGCCCACTCAGAACCCTGCTCAGAACTCAGCGCACAGAGTGCACCTTCTGCAGCAGACAGACACATCCGAGGTGCCGGCAGGATCCCCTGCCCAAGTAGGAAGCTCCTAATGAAGGAAGGTGGCCATAGACAGGGCACTAGGAAACTGGGTTCTACCTCTTGTCAGTCAAAGAACAAGGAGACAATGCCTTTGCAAATAGCTTTAGAAAATCTGGCAACATTCCTCAGCGCCTAGGGTCTGAGCTGGCACGCACCAGCAGCTGGGGAGCCTGAGTACGTGCTTTCCAGTAGCACATAAGGCTGAGGACTTGCAAAACAATCATGTTCCCCAGCAATTTCGACCTTAGAGTCTCTGCTCATCTGTTTAAGTGAGAAAGGAGCAGCACTTCATCTACCAGCTGACTGACCAGCTTGGCTGCTGCGTTGCTTTTAATTGACTTATGTGCATGTATCACATGCAGGCACACACATAGGTGAAGTTACTAACTGCAGCTTCATCAGTCCTCACACCCTAAGGACAGGCAGGCCAGGGGAAAGGATAGAAGGACAAGCAAGTGCTCATTGTAAACTCCTCTCCCTTCCCGTACATGCTCCTTCAGCAACACACAGCTTCAGCAAGGGGGGACACTTATTCCCAGTGCACTTTTCCTCTGGTCACCCAGCATCTCCAGTGGATGCAGACGCAGAGTCCACAGAAGCCATTACCCTCAATGACAACTACTGGCACTCAGCACTGATGCCAGCAGGGTCACAAGATGCAGGAGAGCAGAGAACTGGGTCCTGTGTGTGTGCCGGGCTGCGTGGGCGTGCAGGCATCCACATCTCCATACCCTGCCTCTGCACTGCACCCATTCTGGGGCATTTCCAAGAAGCAAAGTAGCAAACAGCCAGCACTGCATGTGAAGCAAGTTCACTAGGAAGAGGTTATGGTTTTCTCTAGACCTGAGAACAGAGAAGCGCAAAATGCAATACCACCACCTTTTGTGCTTGTCTGCTTTCATTCAAACGGGGCCTTTAGGAAGAGTCAAAATGTTAAATGCTATTTGTATGTGTGGTTTAATGCACTCTGAAAAACATTCGAATGCATCTCATTCTTTGCTTCTAGATGCAAACAGATCATTTCTTCTTGCTGGAACATGCCAGGGAGCTACTTGGTAGCACACGCAAGGGAGGCTTTCTTGCAAAAATAACCCTATTGCAAACACTTGGTGATGGCAAACTGCTCTCAGCCGTGGACATCCCCACAAAGTCCTTCCCCATCCCGTGGGTGCTGCTACCTCTGCTCAGCTTTGGGACTTGAGTTACTTCTTCAGCTTCTTGAGGCTCTCTGTTTGTCTCTGTCTCTGCTGGGCGGTTGGATGCAGCCTTTCTCCGCTCATCCTGCTCAACGAGCATCTTGACCACGGGGGCTGTGTGAGTGGTGTAGGCAGGCCAGGGGCGGTGGCACTGGATGAGGTGGCTGGGGAGCCCCACGTTGGCTGAGGGTGGCAGATACTCTGGAACCCAAGAAACAGACACCATGAGTGCACAGCTGGTTACCTCCCAGCCTCTTCCCTCTCGGGGAAGGGTTAGAAAGAAGGATGCCTTTGATGACACTAAGGATGCTCTTTGGATTAGTGATGGCTTTGCTATGGCCATGGAGGGCCAGGCAGCACTAAGGGACAGCAGGCCATGCCAGGTGGCTACTCTGCATCAAGATTCAAGTAACCCATGCAAGAAATACAGATGATGCCCATAAATTCTAGCCTTTGTACCTTTATTTCTATACTTGAGCACAGGGTGCGATTGGACTGACCAGGAGGAGCTGCAGGTCAGTATTACACAGAGAAGCACAGTGGGAAAGGAAAAAAAAATAATATGAAAAAAATAATCAGCAGTTCTCATTTCTGCAGCACTGACCAATGGCCAAGATAGCATACAGCAGGACAAGACCACACTGAAGATCTTCCCAGTCTCAGCTTTCTGCCCTAAACCCCATAATCACTCAAGTCTTGCACCTCAAACACAAAGCTACCAGGCTGGTAGGAAAGGCTGGAGGGATTAGACTTCCCATCTGCTTGGGAAGATGTCTGCCCAAGGGAAACTTCAAAGCCAAAAATCCAAGGGAAAAAAACATTCAGAAAAGGAAGATGCATTCAAATAGGTCTTGGAAAATGAGATCATCAGTATTAGCATTTTTAGATACAGGGCTTTTCATAAAACCAGCTTGTTTTCGCTTAGATGGCATTAGTCCTTGAAGAGTTATATAGCAAAAAGGCAGAATTTTCCATCTGAAATATTTTACTTTTCAATACCTTTGCTTAACGCAACAGTTAATTATGACTAGAAAAAGTAGTAAAATGCAATCTTGCTTAGCGCAAACAAGCTAGAATAAGATGGGAAAGTCCTACTGATAAAGGTTTCCCTGAAGGTCCATTGCTGTCAAGAGGATGAATTTCCATGCTACAGTATATTTAGAACTGGTCTTTAGCAAGCTCTGAACAACAGCCTGCATGCAAGAAAGGATGGAGAGATGGAGCAGCCACCCTGCAATCAGGCTTTTGCTGAAGATATCCATACTTCGCGCTTGAGAGTCCCCCGTGCGTGGTGGACAGGGCACTCCTAAGGAGAGGAGGTGGGGTGACTCGTTTGCCCTCAAAACAGGCAAGGACAAGACGTGGCTGCTGTGGAGGGCAGCAGAGGTAGAACACAGTCCTGTTAAAGGCAAAGCTATTTGGTTTACAGGTGTGGAAAGCCCGATCCACTAAATGACGCTAACTCATTCCTCAGGTGCATTATGAACCACTTCACACATGAAGAAGCAGGTGGAGGCCAATAAATACTCATCACCTCCACAGCCCTGTTCACCAGCGGTCCCGGGAGAGCACTGCAGCCCTTGGGTACCCCTCCCCAAGCTGGGCTGAGCCAGCAGCAGAGCAGGAAGGAGGCAAGCTGCTTCAGCTGGGATTTACAGACCTGCCCACATCACACACACCTCCCTGTTCCTAAGTCAGCCAGGTGTTGGTGGAAAGCCTGGTCCTGACCTCTCATCGTGTACTATTTTCTTTTTCAAACTGGGTATAACTGCCTCTTTCCTCCCCCCCTTCTTTCCTGCAGAGGGTCAGTCCTTTCCCACCAAGCTATGCATACCAGGGAAGCAGCCAGAAGAAAAGCACGCTGGCTCTGATATTCAGCTGTGACACCCAGGGTCCTCATCAGAAAAGTGTGCCAGCTCTGGGCGTTCAGAGAGGGGGACATGCAGGGACAGAGCCGCAAGCGTTTCTCACCAGGCTCCTGGTGGAAATTAAAAGCAAAAAGCTTGGAGCTCTGAGAGTTTTAAAGAAATGAGAGCACTTACAGAAACAGCTTAAATACTTCAAAAAGCTGCTTCAGATTATCTTCTGCTAAAGCTGTAGGGACAGAAGGAGGGAAGAAAAGTGGATTTGCAGTGGCTTCTGCACCGAGCCACATCCCACGGGCTCCCGATCCAAGAACGTGCACCGCGGTCACCGCTCCTGCAGCCCCTGCCCGCAGCGTGGCTGGTGCCAAACGGGCTCTGGGTGTGCAAAGCGTCAGGAATTTGCTTTTACGTAAGCCATGCTCCTGCTCGTAAGCTATGCTCCTGCTCACGCTGCGGGAACACGGCTGGTGCCAAGCTCTGCCTTCCCGCGCTCCCCCTGCCCGGCCCCAGCCCAGCACCCCTGCGAACGCCCCAGGAATATAGCAATGTGCATCGCATCCCAAGGGCAGGCGCTGGGGCTTCGCCTGCCCCAGCCAGGCTCTCCAGAAGCCCCCAGCTGGCCTCCCCCGCTGGGGAGACAGCAGCGGATCCAGCCGGGACAACCCCATGAAGCACCATGGTGTGACAGCAGGGTGGCGGCGAAGGGGGACGATCAGCGATGGGCAGCCCAGGCTCTCCCCAAAGGTTATAAATAGAAACAGCCTGACGTGTTTGCAGAAAAAAGTTTCCATACCAAAAAAAGTTTCACTGCAATTATGTTGCTGTGAGCTTACGCCATCCTGTACCTATGCTGTACACACACACACTCAGCTTTACGATCAGAAAAAGTCAAATTAAAAAACGTCTTTTTTTAAATTATGAGCTTTCGGACAGTGGCACACGCTGTGCTTAAACAAAATGTTTATTTTGACAAGCTGAGATAGTCCAGTCTCTTCAAATGCCTGTTCTGACTCACTATCTGGAGGTTTTAACCCTTGTTACAGAACCGGTTTACAGTTCAGCTCATCAGGCTGACGTGCAGCAAATACCACCACCAGAGGGTTAAAAAAAAAAAATATTCTTGTTAAAGGACAATTCAACTATTTTCCAAGTGTTTCTGATGAATCTGGCTCAGCCCACCCTCCAGAGAGCTGGGAGGGACAGCAAGGCACCCCCAGCCCTGGCAGAAGGACTCACGCCGGGGGCTGCTCCAAGCACACACGATTGTGAGCGTGCATACGTGCAAGCTAAAGCGCTGCACCGCGGTGGATGGAACAGCAGGATCAGGCCCCAAACCCCACCAGCCAAGCACAAAAAGAGCTGATCTGGAGCAGTTTTCCCCACTTCTGTAGGCTGCAGCTCAGGTCTTTGCAAAACGAATAAACACACGGAGCGAAACCCGGGCACCCAGCCACCGCGCGGGGCTGGGCTGTAAATTTAATTCAGCAGTAACAAAGCCGGTGGAAAGAACTCAGCGAAACCACCCCGCCAGCTCCCGGCTGGACCCAAAGAGCTGCCAGATGGGTGACAGGGGGCCAGGGAGCGGGGCAGCAAGGGCACAGCCAAACCAGCAGCACCAGCTGCTCACCAAGCACACCCAAAGGTGCCGTGGGTGAGGACCACGCCGCACGCGGATGGTGGGCTGCTCCCGCGTACAGCCACAAAACAAACCGCGCTGCATGTTTTGCAGAGCAAACAAAAAAAAAAAAATCCAGCTGAGTCCCTCACCCAAACAATCAATTGTGTAATGAAAAGGCAAGGAATGAGCACAACGAGGTGGTGGAACCGGGAAGGACAAGGGTTACGGTGCTGAGGTGTGGCTCCAGCCCGCGCCTCTCGCTTGCACGCCTGGTGTTTTCTCCCTCGCATGCCTGGTGTTTTCGTTGGAACATTTACCTTCACTGCCCCGAGCCAGATGTTCCCAGCTCAGAGAGCTCCTCATGTGGTGAGGCTCGCTAAGCTCACGAGTTCGGGACAGGGGGACATGTGCATGTGCTAGGCGTGTCTCCTAATATTTTCAGTGTTTGCACAGTATTATTTTGACCCTGGATAAATACTGCTACTTAGGTGATATTTGTGTAGGCTGGAGTTTCAAAAGAGCCTTGCCCTCAGCTGCATTGATTAATTGCTACAGCATCATCACGGAGGGCAATAAAATGAAAGGGTTTTAGAATTTCCTGAGCGGGGGGGGGGGGGGGGGGGGGGGGGGGGGGGGGGGGGGAAGAAAAAGCAGTGTGATGGACAGCAGCTCAGCTCAGCTATTTGATGAGGTGGGAACATTTGGTGACAGGATAAAGTTTAGATACCCACCAAATGAATTCTCCCGTCTAGTTGGGGGTGCAGGGAACCTCAGATAAGGCCACCAGATCTGCCTTCCAAGTTGCCCGTGGTGGAGTGCTGAGACAGAGGGTGCTGCAAATCCCAGACATTTATCCTCCGACGTTATCTCCAGCCCTTCCCAAGCCAGCAATGACTCGAAAGGCCCCAGTGAGTGAAGACACAAACATCACCCTGACCACAGAGCCCAGACCCATCAGCTTTTCCTGCATTACATCCCCGTGGAGGCCACAGACAAGTGACTCCTTCACACCGATGGCATGACAGGAGACAGCCAGATGCCACAACAGCACTGGGAGCTGAAGATGGGAATGCAAAGCACTGAAGAAAAGATGCCAAGGGAAATCCCAGAGCTGACAACATCTCAAAGCAAAACAAGATGGGATCATCAGGCATCATTTGTTATTTACAGCCTGTGTTTGGCTACTGGCCTGGAAGTGATTTCAGAGCCCAGGAAGAAAAGGCTCCACAATGTCCCTGGGTATCCTCTAAGCAATCAGCTCCTTTGCTTCGTAAGCACCTGCTAGTGAGACCTGTCTCCAGGATTGTCCTGGAAAAGGCTTTCCAGGGCAGAACTGGGTTGATTTCCCTCTCACTACAGTGTCATGATTATTGCCTGCCATTGCCTCTGCACCCCCTGCCTGGGGCTTACCCGAAGCTGTACCCACTGTGGTACCTGCTCATGAACTGCTCCAGCACGCTCCTCTCCCATCCTGATGCCAGCTTGGGACCTCACCAGCCTGCGCTGGGGAGCACCAGGGTGGGATTTCCACGTTCCCCCCAAACTGTGGTTTCCAGCAACAAACCTGATGCTAACAGGGGCTGCCCTGCCTGATAACAGGGACCGGGTCAGCATCAGGCCAGGCCTGCCACGCACCACCTGATGCAGCTGAGAAGGGACACATCTCCCTGGCCTGTCACAAGCCACCAGCCCACTGCACGGCCACCTGCAGACTAACCATGGGGAGACCCATCTCCCTCTGCAAAGCACAACCACCAGCCTGGCCTGCAAAGCACAACAACCTGCAGCCACGAGCACCAGGGCTTCCCCCCCGAACCACACGTTCCCCTCCCATCTCTGCTTCCACCTCGTGCCATTCACCGCCTGCTCCCACCGTCCATCCTTGGCAGCAGGTGCACTGCGAGAAGAGGCTATCAGGCTGTGTAAGGCTCTCCACTCGCATCCCAGCCTGCGCTTCTGTTGGGTCTCAAACTCAGTACGCACCTGAATGCGCCGATTCCCTCCCCTGAGATAAGCAGCCAATGCAAAATATAAAGACAGAACCCGACTGAAGCAGCAAGATCAGACAATGGCTAAAAACATCGCTCATGAGACCAAGTGCATCAGGGCACCTCACCTGCTCAGGTGCATTGAGAAAGGCAATACTAAGCTGGCTTTAATTTGGGACAGCTGGGAGCATCTAAAATGAGTGCCAGGCCCCTACAGCACACAGCTATTTCTGAAAAATTCAGTTTTGCAGTGTTGAACTTCATGTGCCTCTGCTGAAAGTGCCAGCCCTAGAACATAAAACCAAAAGAAATCTCCCACCTGGAAGCCTTCCAAAGAGGGCCTTGAAGGATGTAATATCTAGAATGGGACTGTAAAAACACCCTGTGTTAGCTTAACTTTTTCCACCAGAAATAGAACTCATCCAACCCAAAAATTCCCTATTGACTTCAGAGTGCTTTTGAAAACCCCATCCACAAAAGCAGCATTGATCAAATTTTATTTTTTTAGTATTTTTGTAAAAAATGTCATCAGTGGAATGATATCTAAACAGAATAATTCAGGAGCCTGACCTAACGTTCCTAAGCAATGGGCAACCTCCAGCGCTGCCCACGCAGCCTGCGAGCAGCTCTGTAGTGCTGGGGTCTCTGTCTTGCTCCTGGGGTAGACTGTGCTGTGCAGCTCCCTTTAGGATGGGGGCCAATGTGCTACTTGGCATCTACTACCCAAGTACTACTATTTAGCACATCTACTACCCAAGGCAAGCAAAGACCTGTCATCATCTATAACAGATGAGCTTAACCTGTTTGGGCTTGCAAGCGCAGTTTCAGATTAGACGGCAGCTTCCTAACTTCATACCTGACCAGACTTTCATCTTAACATCAGGTGGAATTTATGTGAGGACAGCCCTAGCTTCAAGACACATGTACACACAGCGTGTGTTTTACAAGGATGCTGATTTTACACCTGTCACAGTACTTCCTGGGAATTTACTGTCTGGCAGACCTCTGCAAACCCCTCAATGTGAAAAGCTCTCCAAGTTGCTCTAGAGGCTCAGCCAGGGCACTTCACAGGGGCACTGCAGCTCTCAGCCTTGGAAATCCTCTTAACTGCCAAGGTTCTGGTAAAGTTTAAGATCCAGAGATCTGTTTCCATTCTTCTCCCCAACAAAAGACCCAGCTCCTGATTGCCCACGTGCCACGTACAACATAGGGCCATGGCTGCAGCTATTTCTATGTCCTTCAAGTTACCACCGAGGGAATTCACTGTGCAGCACCCTCTGCCCCCCGGGGTCACACCTGTGACTGAGGATGGCAGCCAAGAGCTTCCTCTGGCCTCGGGTCTGGGTGGGAGCTGCCACAGCCCCCTGCACCAGAACGGTGCCTCGTGCCTCTGCCACAGCCACACGAAGGCTCACCGCCTGCACCCACAAGCACCACCTGAGGAGCACCACTGCACTAGCAGATACATCCAGGTGAAAAAAAATCAAATCCAAAAGCCTCCTTTGTACACAAGAAGCTGGCACCCCTATCCAGCTTTGCCGGCTCAGTAACCAGACCAGAGCCACGGAGATGCTCCAGTCCCGTCCCACGGGTTTGGCAGCACAAGCCACCAGCCTGCTCAGTCCAACCAGGCTATTAAATCAGATTCAGGTTGTCTGGATACCACAGCAGCACACTGCAGAGAGGGCAAACTTGAAAAGACACACACACCCCCCCCTCAAACAGCGATCCTTTGGAGAGGTTGAGTGAAAAACAGAACTTTCACACAGAAGTCACCAACAAGCGCTACGATTCCTATGAGAATGGGGACATGTGCAGCCAACTTTAAATACAAATCAAATGCTCCCAAGCTTCAAGACACTGTCAGAGGTGCAAATTTCTCTCTGACTGCATCCAAAAAGCGCTGCAGCACCAAAGCCAGGTGCTTCCACGGGCAAAAAAAAGGACATTACTTGCAGACAGAGACACAGAAGTAACATCACACAGGGAACACAACTTTTATTAACCAGAACATTAAAGCACATGCTAAGTTTTGCTCAGGCTGCCAATTAAGGCTTTCCCCAGTTTTCAGTTATTATTAATTCACTTAAAATTAGCCGGCTAGGCTGTATACCTGCCACTGCGTTACACTTCATGCTGCTCATTTTCTTTATCTCTTCAAGATGGGAAGAAAACCTTAGACAAAGCTCTGTTGCTAAAACCCTCGGTCAATAAATGTCTCCCTCACGATCTACAACTCTGCTGATAGTACACAAGGGAGCCGGTAGCAGAGAAACAGTAAGGTAACAGCCACTGCTTGTTTTATTTTATTTTCCCCAACTACAGGTTGAGATATTCAATGTAATAAAAGGAAAAATCACCCCAAGAGAAAGGAGGGAGGGCTGCTTTTTATGAAAGACATTTAAGTCCTAAAGCGCCCAGCACTTTGCTTCGTGCTACAACTCATGTGAGTTTTAATGCTAAGAGAGTTGCTGGCAGCGGGACAGTTTTCACACTCTTATATTTAGAGAGACAAGCCTGAAAAATAGCCAAAGCTGTCACTTATAAATCAGGTTGTTCTGACAGTGCCCAGAGCAAGTAGTAAAAGCAAATGGGGGGAAATGAAATTACATGCTGCAAAGGGAACTCTGCAAAATAATAAGCTTTTATTTTGTGTTTTTAGAAGTTCACCATAATTAGAACGATTTTTTCCTCTGTTCTTTCATTTGTTTTTAAGCCAGCCCCTGCTGACAGGCTCTGGGCCCCCAACCTCTGGTTCCCATTCATTTGGCTTTGGCCATGTGGTTCGCATATTCTTGGCTGGGGCACACTGGCCTGCAGGAGCAGACGTCTCCAAGGGCTGGGGTGGAGAAGATGCAGCACTTGGTTTGCTCTGGGCATGGGAACCCGTGCAGACCATCCCTCCCCAGCAGCTTGCAGGCACAGGTGTTCCTGCAGCACAAGGTCAGTCCACAGGACACCCAGGTTGGTGGAAAAGGTCTTCCCTGCAGCAGGCTTGGGATGTCTCAGACCGTATCATCTTCCACCAGCGTGGGATTTTTCATTTGAGCTGGAACATCTGGGGTTTTTTCTACAAACAAACTGAAAGCTGCTGATCTAAATTAGGAAGACAGCAGCAAGTGATGTCCCTCCTCTCGCCCCAGTCCTGAGGGGGACCACATCCATTCCTCCAAGCTGACAAGCACCAGTGGACATATCTTAACACTGTTTTAGAATCTTAGCTTACCCTGCTTTGCTGGGGGGATCCTCAGGACAGGAATTCCTGCCTCCAAGGTTCCTGTCCAAAGATTTTTCAAGCTCTCAGTTTAAGCAACATGAAAAGCAACGAGTGCTACTCTGCCAGAAGTCAACTTTACACCTTACTTAGTCCTATACAATTCAACAGCAGTTTGCTCTCATCTTAGGCAGGATTAATTTGACCCTCAGCAAGAAGCCAGATGGAACAGCAATTGCAAAATGAACTGCTGGGAAACACATAAAGCTGATGAAAGGATAAGAGCAACAAACCCGCCCTTTATTCATTCATTCATCTGATGTTACTGTTTGAGGTTCTCCATGAACTGCTTGCAGCCCAAACTCCTCCCCATGCATGTGAATCGGGAAGCTGGGATAGAGATGGAAACAGATGATCACAGGCTCTGAAAGGGCTGGAGGAGAACAAGATCAACAGAAGAGGCAGCCAGGCAATGTGGAAACTCGGGATCCCCATAACAGGTCCCAGGGAAGGGGAAAACCCCTGCCTTGGTGCTAGGGCCATAGTGAAAAGCTAATAGAAGAAACTAATAGCTTGAGGAGTGTTTTATTTCTGTGTATTCCAGGATGGGCTTGATCTAACATCAGGTAGAGTTGACTTTTGCCTCCAAGGGGCTTTGGATCCACTGGAAATTGAACCACGGGGTACACCATGTTGGCCCAAGAACAGTTAGCCCCAGGCCAGGAGGTACCATCACATCACCCCAAATACTTCCAGACAGGTGCTGAGGTGAGGAGGCAAGAGATGAACCCACATGGATCACATCCCTTCCACCACCTCACCTCGCTCCAGAGCGGCCTTTCCAAGCGCTGCCCCAACCCCAGCATCCACCTTCAGCTACCAGGACCAGCTTCCACCTTCAGCGGACGGGAACAGAGGAGAAACAAAAGGATTTCCACAGCAGCAGCAGCTCACAGGCACTGCATGCCCCAAGCTTCACTGAACATGTCTTACAATGCGCTCAGTGATCTATCAGGTTACGTGGCTGAGCACAGGAACACGGAGCAGCACACTTGTGCAGCACAGCTGAATGAGCAATCACCCCGGGAACGCTGCTGGCACTATATTTCATAATGTAGATGCAACATTACAGACCCCTTTCAGCTTCTAATTTTGATTCTTACAAAGGGGAAGGGAACATGCTAGGGAAAAAAAAAAAAGAAAAAAAAAAAAAAAAGGTGGCCTCCAGGATAGAAGCCTTCAGTATTGCACTCGAGTCACTCCAGTGTGTACATGCAAACAGCAGCTAAAATAGAAGGGGCGGTTTCTCAGCTGCTGCAATCCGTGTAGTGCTGTTCATTTGACAGTCACTTAAACCAGGGGAACATCTGACCCCACAGCAGGATGGATGATGCCCTGGCAAGAGCAGAACGAGGTACTGGCCCAGGCTGGTGTAAACAAGGATCATTCAGCGCAAACAGGGATAGTTCACCAGCCTCCCTATGGCTGTGCCCAGATCTGTAAGCAAGAGCGTGCCCCCTGCAATCAGGCAGCAGCAGTCCCTTAAATTAAAAGCAGCTCAGACTGTTCATTTCTTTCCGAACCCAGTTTCAGCTGCCTTTCTTGCTGCTCTCTGGCCCACAGCCCCCTCCCCAGCTAGTCCTGCATCCCTCCAGCCGCGCCAGCCTGGCCGGGGGGTGGATGAGGAGGCTGGGCTGCCCGTCCCGCGGGCACCACCGAGCTGGGGGAGCAGCCAGAGCAGATATTCAGGAGAAAGTGCTTGTTTATGCGAAAAGACAAGGAGGCAAATAGTTGACATTAAGATTTTGAGGAGGCTGTGGGACTGGGCTATTTCTTTCAGCCCTCACACAAAGGGACCTTTTTTGTCTCTCTGTAAAACAGAAACGATATTGAAGGGTCTGTGGAATTTCTGGGCATTTTTTTCCCCTCAGAGACGCAATGGCCCGCACTCCAAGGCGACCAGCGAAGCAGGATGCAAAGGACAAGATGTTCATATGTGCCTCTGCATCCATCTCCTGTCCCCCTGCTGCCACAGCCGCACCAGACCCTGCACCCCCAAGAAGCCCTCGCTGGCAGCAGCCAGAGGGGCAGAGCTCAGAGATGCCCCACCAGGGACCAGGGCTCATGCAGCTGCACCCGTGCCTGGAGTGGCTGCAAATCCTGCAGGAAGCAATTTGCTGAAAGCACCCCCTTTTGCAAAGGGGGCTGCAGCTCCCACACCCACCCTGCCGGGGAGCTCCAGACTGTTGTTGCACATCCAGCGAACACCATATTTCAGGCCACAGCCTGGAAGCCAGGACAGGTTGCCTTGGACTTGTCATCCCACATGGCTCCAGCTTTAGCCATCCCCAAGAGGGGCATCAAGCCCACACCAACTGCCAGGCCAGCCCAGCTCCCCCTCCCTGCACATGCTCCTGTCCCAGCAAGGACCAGGATACATGTGCTGCTGCTTCCTCAGTGCATTTCCCAACACGGCTGAGGACATCTCTCGACACGTTCTTTGTGGAAGCATTACACAACACAGTTTGGCTCCAGAATGTTTCCTGCATCAGTGCCCACAGGGCTTGGACCAGCCCAAAACCAGGCAGCCAAACACACAGGCAGCTGTGGATAGGGCACCTCTACAACACCGCAGAGCTCGCCACCGTGGAGAAATCTCTGCTTTTGCCAAGACAAGTTCATGAAAGCACATGAATATACCTGCTACCTGACCCTCTGTGAACCCCTGCCACCTCAAAGACTGTAAGAATTTGGCACAGACCCCACTACGCTGCTCATCCTGGAGCTCCTTACACTCCCAAGGCACTTTCTGCCCACAAGATGATAGGAAGAGCTTGTCCTCTGCAGGCAGCCAAACTGCCATGGGTGCTGGCAGGAGAGCAACACCTCCGCGCAAGTGAAACACCAGATAAGCCCAATGCCGACAAAGCAGCCACGGTTTATAGGATGAAAGTCCCATAAATACCAGGGCACGGTGCAACTCCTGCTGTTTACAGGCAGCCCCCCGCCTTACCCGCTCAGCAGCAGGGGCAGAACCAGAGACCTCCCAAGTTCATTTGGAGATCCACCACGTTCTCCCCTTCCTGAACATGCATAGCACCCAGCCAGGGCAGTAAGGCTGTTTTAGCACAGCCCTGGCACAAAAGGCTGAAGACAACCAAAAATAAACCCCCCATTCTCCTGCAGCGAGCACCGAGCACGACCCCGATGCCAGCAGAAAGCGCGTAATCCCACCAAGGAGAGGGCAGATCCCGGGAACAGCACAGCATTGTACAGTGCTGGCAGCAGAGCACACATCCATGAAACCTTGCAGAGCTCCCCATCCCGTCTGTTCACATTGCAGTAGGTAGGTTGCATGTTGGTCTAATCAGCTGTGGATGCTGCTGCACGGTGGCCTGGTGTTACGGCACGCAGAAGGTGAATCTGAATTCCTCGCACTAGTTCCTTGCAGCCCTGTGCTTTGTACAGTTTGCACAAGCAAGAAACTAGTGTGGCAGTGGAGCACGAGGACCCCCCCCCCCCCCCATCAGGGGGAGCAGCGGAGGAGCTGGCAGAATGTTCTCCCTGTTAACTGGGAGACTCTGCGGGATGAAAGCAAAAATAGAGCATGTCCGCAGCCACACCTGATGGAGGCACTTCAGAGAGGCAACTGGTCCCAGCCCCACTGGGACTGAGCACCAGCTCCTGTTTCCCCAAGGCACTGGGCACAGCCTGCCCCAGCACCATCCAGCCCTCCCCAGCCGCCTGCTCCACAGTTCCGCGTGCTTTATTTCTCCCTGCTTAGGAGACTTTTCATGGACACTAACTCCTGACCACCTAGAAGCCCAGCCACAGGAAAAAGCCACCTCTGGGAAGCAAGAGGAGCCCTTCCCAGTCCCCAGCATCTGGCCAGGAGCCATGTCTCCAGCTGGTTTTACACATCTGATGCCCTGGGGCACTGTGCATCCTCCGGGAGGACTTAACCTCCTCGTCCATGGGGAAGGAGATGGGGAGCAGCGGCTGCAGCCCCAGCGTGCGGAGGAGGAAGCTGGGGCGAACAATGGGCGCTTTGTCAGCCCGGGCCAGGAGACATGATGGAGCAATAAAAGCTGCACGCTGAGCTGGTGGGATGGTTCAGACTGATCAGCCTGTTCGTCCTTCGCTTCCTGGAGGCCCCTGCAAGAAATTCTGGCATTGCCCCTTCAAATCAGTGCTTAGCTAGAAGAAACCTCTCTTCAAACCTCTGAGAAAGCTTTCCTACTGGTTGGAGCTCTCTTAATTCCCAGTTTGAGTTTGCGTAATAAATCCCAGACTGCTCGACTTCCATAACACTGACCTATGAGCTCAGGCAGAAGTTAACCCTTTGTTAGCCCCAAACAGGGAGTGAATAACCTTCTCCTGGTTTATATGCCTTCAGTGCCTTTTTCGGTAAGCTGGGGGGGGGGGGGGGGGGGGGGGCAAACCCTGACAGCCTGCAGGAGCACAGTACCCAGCCCCATCCAAACCCCAATGCCCCTGCAATACAGCACACACTAGTTTCTTGCTTGTGCAAACTGTACAAAGCACAGGGCTGCAAGGAACAAGTGCGAGGAATTCAGATTCACCTTCTGGTGCCGTAACACCAGGCCACCGTGCAGCAGCATCCACAGCTGATTAGACCAACATGCAACCTACCTAATTACTGCAATGTGAACAGACGGGACGGGGAGCTCTGCAAGGTTTCATGGATGTGCACAGTGCCTGTTTGAGACTGCTGCTATTGCACACCCGATCTCAGTGACCAAACAGAAAAGCCAGGCAATATTTTTTCATCCTTTACCAGAAATGGACTTTCAGAACAATTGGCAGTGCTATCAACCCTTTCGGTGTGTATGTATATAACTATACAAGAACACATTTACAAATACACTTTGTCACACAGGCATGTTTGTACAATCAAGTCTGCTTTTTCGCTTCCCAAAAGCATCTTCTAAAGAGAATCTATGAAATTTCAAAGACAAACGTGATACAGATTTCCACTAAGAGGCAGAACAAGTCAGAAGCATACCAACCGGCCACCCAGTGCCCAACATTAAGGCACACCTGTCTGTGGCAGGGAAGGGATGCAGCCAACATCACATCCCACATCTGACCTCCTACCACACCTTCCAGAGGAGCTGCCTGGGACAGCTGTTGGCTCGAGAAACTCAATTGACCACTGCAAAGTGGAGAGAGCTACTGCTGAGATAGCAGCCAGTGCTGCTCCAGGGGCCTCAAAGCACTGATGGCTGTAAGAGTCTTAAACCTCTACAGAAACAGAGGCTCCGCAGCAGTTCCCTCTCCATCCAGGCTCCCCTCCAGTCTCTTTCCACTGCTGGATTGACCAGGAGTGGAAAGAATTGGCAGGAGGCTCCAGCTGGGGTAGGCTGCCTCAAGGGGGGCTCCTCACCCTCCCACGCCACCCAGCTCTACCAGGGAAGAGCCATCACCATCACCACCCCACAGCAAACTCAGACAGGCCATTTCCTGAGGCCAGGGCAACAAATCTGTCCCAACAGAAGCATCCTCTCCTAAGCTGCATTTCCCTACCTGCCACCCCTGTCACGTCTCACCCGCCTGACCCCAACCCCAGCAGACTGGGGGCTTGCTATCAATGTTTCCACTTCACCCAAGTTGTGTTAAAAGCACCCCAGTGTTATCCTACACATTACAGCCTCTCACACCCTGCCCCCTTTCAGTTCTGATGTTTGTAAACACCCTGGTAATAAACACAAACCCACTGCAGCAGAGCCACACACATCGAGTCACAGCTAAAGCAAGCCCCTTGGAAGCCTTACAGGATGCTCTACTCTTAGAGTAAGAACCAGGATACCTCGTAAGTTTATGATACATACATTTGTAGAGACCATTAGTTTGAGCTACACTTTGTGACTCAGCATGATTTTGCCTGGAAATGAGCTGGCCTGGGGAGTTATTTTAGTCTTGCAAGACTCCCACTGCTCACACTAAGCAATGCAGCAAACCTTGCTGTGAGCTGGATCTTCCAGAAAGCTTAATCACGCATGTAATTCCACCCATATAAACCTTTCCAGAGAAGTTAGAGATGCCATTCCCTAGCTACAGAACAACACACATCAGAGTTGGAGCTTTCACAGTTTTCCTACACTTCTTTCCTCCACCAACACGTTATGACACAGGCATGGGATGCTCCTCTGGTAGGCTTGCTGGAAACCTCACCATAAATCCCAGTGTTTGTAGCTTTCGAGTCACGTGGGGTTATACTTTCTCATGTTGTCTCCAAAGTAATCCCCCAGGAATTCCATGGCACCTACCCAAGTGCTCTGGCTGGTAACCCAGAGGTGCCAGAGCAGGGAGAGCTCCAGGACACATGGTGGCAAGGTGCACACTGCAGAGTAAGGCCACCCTGTGACCAAGGGACGCCTTAGTTCTGACATCCAAAAGCCTTGCTTTGGAAAGCTTTCCAGAAAAAAGTTGTTCACCTCCCAGCTCCCCAACCAATAATTTCACTCTCTTGCTTGATCAGCAACAAACTTCCAGAAGTCATTGCAAGCTTTCTCAGTCCAGCATCACCCTGTTGTTTATACTTCAGGTGTCTGACAGTGGGGAATATCAGAGCTAAGTAGAGTCTTAGTGCTAAAGTATAATTAATGACCACATTTTTCCTAGTAATCATTTTCCCAAGGCATTAGCCAGTACGACGCTGAAAGGATGGTCATTTTCACTGCAAGATGACCAGTTCAATGCAACATTTTCCATCCAGATTTCTCCAGCAGACACACCCGGTCTCTTCTGCAGGGCTTACAGGCACCTCAGTGGTGATGCTCCAACTCTTGAAGCCAGGGTAGAGCACAGATGTGGGTCCTGCCCCACCCAAGAGTGCCCACTCCAAGCACAGCTTGTGTACAAGACCCCAGCAGCACCGACTCCTTCCAGCCTTCCCCCAGTATCCAAGTCAGTATTTAGGCAGCAAACACCGAGCTTCCTGCTGTCACAGCCACATTGCAGAGGGCTCCTCTTGCACAAATACATGGAGTTGTTTGCTCCAGGGAGGCTGCAACATGCATTTACCTGCAACGCCCTCCCAGGCATCCTGTCACAGCTCCAACACCTCCGGTATTCAGACAAGCAGTAAAAAACCCAGCGCTGGTAGTTAAAACACACCATGGTGACTCTGCACACAGCAAGGACTGGATTTGGGATCAGATGAAATCACAAAAATGAGGGGAGAGAAACCAGGCTGGCAGCACAGGCAGGGAGGGATAACAGCTCTAAGTATTAGTCAGAAAGAGTCAAAAGTTCACGTTATTCCCACAGCAGAAAAGTTCTGCAAAGGCACTGTGCTCAGGTTAAGGACTTCAACAGGAGGGAAAGAGGATTTTTCCCAGCGAGGGCTTCCCCCTCACAACATACCATTCGCCCTTTCTCCACGGGGATGAAGTCCCAAGTAGAACTTGACAGAAGGCAAGCCAACTCCCAAACCCAGGTAGGGGTCTGCACCTCCCAGGCAGCTCTCCAGGCCAGGATCTCCATCAGCACTCTGCAGGAGCCCACTTAGTTTCATCATCCAACAGCACGTGCACAGGGTCCTGCACCAAACCCACGTTGCACCAAACCCTTTGCTGCCTCCGGAAGAGCTACACCACATATAGCTGAGTTGAAGTCCAGGATGCACCATGGGATGAGACAACTTGAGAGCTAATGCTCTGAATCCGGAGACTGAGCATAAAGCAGAGATGGGACTGCAGACCAGGATCTTCTACAGATGAGAATGGACTTCACGGAAACAGCTCAGACCCAGCTCAGAAGGATGTTTGCAGACCTCACACCTGCTCATGACCTTGTGCAGCCTGGCTCTGCCAAGGCTGAAGAGGCTGCCACGCAAGCAGGCAAGCTGCACAAGGAGAGTCTCGGGCATAACTAGAGCCAACGTTCACCCTGCTCCTCGGGTAGTAAATAGGAGGGATGAAACTGCTGCTGTGGAGGAGTGCAGCAAGCCCCAGGGCATGCACTGCTGCTCCCAGAGGTCCTTTCTACCTCCTCCCCTGGGAGCTGCCCACCCCGAGCATCTCTGCATCTGTGTCCTACAGGAGAACCAAGTATGTTTTTGCTACAGTGAAGAGAGGCATCTTCTTGCCCCGGACATTTTCTCCCACATTTAACACAGATTTAGGTACAGGGAGATGCTGAGGCAAAACAAAACTTCAAATCCAAGCACAGACCTGGCCTCCTTCACAGACAGGCCTGTCCATAACAGAAAAATAAAAACACTGACCCACAGGAAGAAAAAAAACCCAAAAAACCCACAAACTACTTTCTACCTCCTCACAGCCTCCTTGCTATTTGGTTGTCCTCAAACAACACCCCAGCAAATGCCTGAACAATACAGGTTACAGCAACACAGCAAAGAGACTTGGCCCAGGTTCTCTCCCCGCATAAATCAGCACGGCATTAGCGGAGCCAGAACTTTATGACAGCAGCAGATCTGGCTCAAATTCAGCCCACAAAACCAGCTGCCATCAGCCTAACGCAACACAAATTAAACACAAGGTTTTCCAATCAAGCCTTACATCAAAAGTAGAGCTATGTGATTCAAGTTGCAGGCACAGCTTCAAGCTAATATTTGTTTTACCTTAATTACTGTGCTATTAGCCTCTGCAGTAAACTTAACTTGATAGGCAAGATGCTGCTGGCGGCCAACAGTAACTACTGAAGAGTCATTTTTACTGACGCTCACTCAGTTATCTACTGCCACAGCCACAGTTAGGTCTGTCTGGCCAATTAAATTCAGGCTACCTTCCCTGTGAAAAAATCCTGGATGGATCCATGTGTATTCCACATCTGTGAAGCACACCAGGGAAGTACAGGCAATTCCAAGGGGTCCACCCGGGTGCTTAGTGGTGCCCTTTTGTCATTTTGTCATTTAAAATATAGCCATAAGTTAACTTGAGCATCGGTGGGCTTGTGACTGTTCCTGCACCGCAGGGGAACAAGGAGGATGCTCTGGGCTCCTGCCTTCTCCCCCTCCCTGCACCGTCCTCCTTATTTTACTATCTGTAGTCCCAACAGTTTCACAGAGAGGAAGCGGATTACTCAGGGAAGCCACATATTTCCCCTTTACGGTGACACACTATAACATGACTCAGCCAAACACAAGAGTAAAAGACGGCACACATGTAGCAGTCTAGGAAGGATGGTGCAAGACTCCCGGGGTGGCTTGAGCCCAGATTCCAAGTTCCACTCGATAACCTCAGCGATTACCTCTGTGCTGGCTGGAGCACTCTGAGCTAGATGAGGAGAGCTCAGATCATTCACACTGAACGGTTCAGCAGCGGCTCAAATGCTGCCCTGGCAAGTCCCCACTAACAGCCATCGAGTGGCTGCTGGAGAAACCCTCTCCAGCATCCATTGCTGGAGAAACCCTCTCCAGCATCCATTTGAATAGACACCCTCGTTTCTCACCCCAAATGGTTTCTCACTTGCATGCTGGACAGAGAAGATCAGCTCAAACACACAAACCATCTCCTTTGTCACCCAGCAGCCTGGTCCAAGAGCCAGGGTGATACTGGCTTGCTCCCAGAGGGGCTGGAGGAGACGCCACCTTTCCCCAAAGGGAATGCTTCCATCCATGTCAGCTAGCAACCACCCTTCGGTGGTGTTGGCTGCTATTATCACACAACCAGGACATGGCACTGAAGGTGGCATGAGGTGCCCCACAGTCCTACACTGACAGGGACAGTCTGGTACCCGGGCAGTGGGCTGAGCTACTGCAAGCAGCCTGCTGGCTGGTCAGGGTGCTGGGATATAAATTCATCTCAGAGAGGAAGGAGCCTCATGCAGCTGTGCACTTTCCATCAGATGGGGACCAAGAGATGGAGCTACCCTTCCATGGGTTTCACAGAACAGCCGGGGCTGGAAGGCACCTCTGGAGCGCACCCAGCCCACCCCCCTGCTGCAGCAGCTCTCCTAGAGATGCTGCACAGAGCCACGTCCAGGTGGGTTTGAATGTCTCCAGCGAAGGAGACCCCACAGCCTCTCTGGGCAGCCTGTGCCAGGGCTCTGCCACCCTCAAGGTGAAGAAGTTCTTCCCCATATTCAGCTGGAGCTTCCTGCGCTGCAGTTTGTGCCCCTTGTCCTGTCACTGGGCACCACTGGAAAGAGCCTGTCCCCATCCTCTTAAGGTATTTGTGGACAGTGACAAGGTCCCCTCCCAGTCTTCTCCCCTCCAGGCTAAACAACCCTGGCTCCCCCAGCCCTTCCTCGAAGGGAGATGCTCCAGTCCCCAGATCACCTCTGTAGCCTCTGCTGGCCTCTCCCCAGTAGTTCCCCATCCCTCTCAAACTGGTGAGCCCAGCACTGAACACAGCACTCCAGACACTGCCTCAGCTGGAAGGCAGAGCCATGCAAGTCAGCTTCTCCACACCCCCGTGGCTAGAAGCAGGAGACAGAGCATTCATCCAGGCTTTCACCTCCCTTCCCTGCCTGCCCAGCCTGGAAGCAATCTGAAGCAAGGTCCATGTTTAGCCAACAGACCCCAGCCTCTGCCACACATCTGACCTTGCTGTATGACGATCCACTTTTTTCCAGACTTTTGGAAGTACCATGAAGAACTCTGCTTGCAAGCCACTGTGTCTAGCAGTGGCCAGAAGGAATTTCACTGAGCAAGAGGTCAAGCCTCTGCGGTTTCCAGTACTTTCCTTTCACAGGCAGCTCCTAAGCCTTAAGCACATCACTTTATTTGCAGCGGCTCACAGAACTGCTGAGGCTGGAGGCACCATTGGAGATCTTCTACTCCAACCCATCTCCCTACAGCAGGGTCAGCAGCAGCAGGTTGCTCAAGACTGTCTGGTCAGATTTTTAATAACCCTGAGGATGGAGACACTTTTTTTCTGCTTTAACATCCCACTCTTTAATCACAGAAAAAAG
This sequence comes from Falco naumanni, assembly GCF_017639655.2. Taxonomy (NCBI): domain Eukaryota; kingdom Metazoa; phylum Chordata; class Aves; order Falconiformes; family Falconidae; genus Falco; species Falco naumanni. The sequence goes on from NC_054054.1 coordinate 116,198,545, forward strand.
ATATTTTTATTTTTTTTTTTTTTTTTTTACAAAGGCATTCACATCAGGCAACATCCAATCTCAACAACGAGTTAAGCTGGCTGAAAATGAGTTGGGAGGGGAAAAGCTTCAGCTAGAAACTGTTTTGCTGGAATAAATCTGCTTTTCAGAGCTGTTGACTGTTTGACAAGATTAAAAACTCCATCTGGAAAGTATCCACTTTGCATTAAAAACCTGATCAGGCAAGAGAACAGACGACTTTGCCTTTTAGTTAAAATGGCCTCTCAAAATGGAGAATTTGCACCGTTTGTTTTCATTTTGTCATTAAATTCCCCTTAGTACAAGAAAACATTTCCCAGCCAGCTCTACCGATCAGCAACTGGGCTGCTCTGCCAGCCCAAGAAGTGACAGCATGCCTCAAAAACGGCATTCCTGCCACAGGGTGCTGCATCAGCCCCTGCACCCCGACGTGCCTTTGCTCCTGGCTGGGGTTTCGCACAGCCCCAGACTGCCTCCCACCGAGCAGCACCTTGCTCCAGCTTGAGACCCACAAGACAAGTTATTGCCCAAGTATCTCCACAACTCCAAGCCAGCAGGATTGCTTTGTACACAAAAATCCTTGCCCCAGTGATGCCCAAGCCCTGCTTTTGGCTTGGCTGGACCCAGGGTTGCAAACTCCAGCCCTTCATGAGCAACCTGTCCCTTTGAAACGGAGCAGCAGTGGATGGACAAGCTCATGTCACCACCCAACTACCTTAAACGTGCCTGTTATGAGAGCTCAGGGCACATCCACGGCATGCCCTGCATTCCCCAGAGATGCCGTTCAGAGGAGCAGGGTGTGTGCACACACTTTTCTGTCCACAAGCTGTTCTGGATGCAGCATGCAACATGACCCACGGGCTGAAATAGCATCTGTTTTTAGCAGGAAGATGCTGCAAGGCTGTGACACCCGCCTGCCACGCTAAAAATGAGAGGCGGGAATGTTCAGTATCCAGCCAAATCAGCCCGGAGAACAGAAATACTGGGTTTGTACAATTAATCTTCCAGGGGAAGAGAACATCCCCCTGGCCCGCCCTTAGGAAACCCAGGATGACCCGAGGTGGAGCTTCCCAGTCCCTCAGCCCTAAACAAGCAAGAGCAGAACAAAGGCAAGGGCATAAAAGGAAACCCTGCAGGGACCTGCCACCAAATATAACCCAGGAAGGGGCCAGTGCATGCAAGCAGCGAGACCCCTCTTGCACATGGGCTTAGTTTATCCCCATGGATTGTCATATTTATTTACTCAAATGACTTTCTGAAGTGCTTTAGCTACAACAGATTCTTGCTTCTGTTTTCATTTTCCCCCCAGCGCAGCTTCCCCCTGCCCTGCAGCCTGCGATGCTTCTGCAGGAGCAGCAGTCTGCACACAGGGATAAAGGTTTCACAAGTCCAGGAAAGAAAATCCCTCAAGTAGTTGTGGTTGCTGAGTTACGGCGGGATTTGTGTCTTTCAGGGAGCCTCTGGAATGACCAAGGTGACTGAGGTCACTTGAAGCAGCCTCTTGATTGCTTCATTTTCCCACTTGTTAGCAAGCCCCTGGCCTGAGCAGACCTGAGGGATGCCGTGCACCACAGAACAATTTAGTTATCTTGAAGGACAAAATACAGGCCCACACATCCCCCAAGAATGCCACAGCAGCATAACAGAAGGACCCCCGAGAGAACTGGCTCCTGTGGTTGAGCAGCCCTTCTCTAACCCAACCTCTCCTTCGTGACCCAGAGCCGGGAAGCCGGTTTTAGCCAATGCAGCTGTGAACAGCTCTGACAAGAAAAAGAGTCAAAGCACTCATGTCACCACTCTTGTGACCCTTTCCATACCTGCCATCTGGGATAACTTTCTGGCAACTAACAGTTTCACTCGGCACAGGAGGTTCTCCCCATTTTTGACCACATCTCACTGGAAGGGAAAACAGTGCTCACAGAGTCCCACGGACAAGCCATGAAGAGCCAAACCAAACATTCTCTCAGGACACAGGGTCTGCTTGTGCTGCTTACCTTTGGCTTGGTAAGCACGTACACAAACCTATAGAAGTCTGATGACTTCCCACAAATAGAGACTTCCCTGTTACCAGTGGATCCCTGCTCTCCTACAGAGACCAGGTCTGGCTTTGACTGAGGCTCCCGTGGAGCCCAGCTCCGAGGACCATCCTTCACAGCTCTGAGCCCTATGAACAAACCCAAAGCACGCCTGATCTTGACGCTCTGCAAAGCCCACGACTAAGCCCCCAACCACTTTAGTGACACATGGTCAAGCTTTTAGGCATTTGGCTCTTAAGTCAATGCCACTCAGCATTGCTTTTAACCATAAACTGGAGATCGGGCACAGGTTTTTCCCAGAAGAACATATCTAGTCCCAAGGAGACCTTCACCAGCATCTGTGAACCAGGACACACCGAATCAGTGCACACCACCTCCACAGTTTTGTAGCTGTAGAGCAACCTTTTTGTGCCTTTTAGATGGTGGCAGCTTTCTGAAAACTGTGGAAATACATGGATAAGGAAAAAAAAAAGATTTAGGTCTGAAGGTCATGAGATGACTAAGTGAGAAGGAGGTCACCTAAGAGTGCTCACACACTCCCCAGACATACACACAGACTTGACGGACACACTGGCCAACAGTGCCACATAAACATAATGAGCACATCCAAAATGATCCAAAGAGCTGTGTGGCAATTTAGAGCAACTGCCAGGGAAGCTGTTAATCCTTTTCTGCAGATGAGTTGCTGCACCCAGGCTGCTCCATCAGCAGGACTCAGCCCTGGCCCCATCTGGTGTGACAGGGGCCACCAGGCAGCTGCTCAGCAGGGACAGAGGTCCCAGCAGGACACACACGCTCTCACATTGAAGCCTTCAGATCAGTCACCCACAGTTTAAAAGAAGTTGCTCACTGCTTTTCTACAAGTATTCCCAAGGTATTTGTTGGCAAGTTTCCTGCATTCCTCACACATTCCTGCAAGGAAGCCTTTGATATGATTTCCAAGGGAAACCAACACCAAAGAAACACAAGTTGCTTCAGAAACAAAAGTGCTCATCACTGAATCAATCACTTCCAGCATTCTTTTCCTTAAGCTCTGATCAAGAAAATATTACTTGAAATTTCTGTAGCTGACCCTGGAGAACAGCTCAGCCTTCCGCAGCACGCTCTCTTCAGCTTTCAACACCATCTGCTTGCTTCTGCCATTATCTCCGTTGCATAGAAAATGAAAGTGAAAATCAGAACACAAATCTTCCCAGAGGTGCAAAGAAAGAGGGTAAAAGCCAAAAACAGAAGCAAGGAGCTGCTATAGCAAGTGCCCCACAAAGCTGCCCTTTCCCTGAGCTGGTAGGAAAGGGATTTTTCAGATAAATGCTTCCTAAAGCTGGTTGATTCAAAAAAAAAAAAAAAAAAAAACACAACCCAAAAAAACCACCACCCTCAAATGAAGTACAGATGACTATTTCCAAAAGCTTCCAGAGATTTGTGTTGCCAACCATGACACACCCTGGGTTGGAGTTTCCTTAGCAAAACATTAAGCCCCCCAAGATGCTGGGCTTCCAGAGCCCGGTCCCTTCTGAGCCACCAGGCACACCCAGCCCATCACCTGTGGGATGCAGCCCGAGACAAGCGGCATTTGGTTCCCCGGATCACCCATTGGACTTGACATACTTCATGTTCAGAGGGGCCAAATCAGGGCATTTGGATCCAACTAGTTTTCCCAAGCTGCCCGGAAAGTCAGCCAGGGCTGAGGCCGTTCCAGCTGCACATATGGCCTAGAGCAGAAAAGGGACAAGTCCCTCGAAACATCTTCGCTAGCATGTATTTCACAGTCGTGCTGCTCCCCACTCCAAACAGGGGGGGGAAAAAAAAATATCACTCCACTACTATGAAGTTTCCCTTCTCAGCAAAACTGCTCATGCCTCCACTGTAGCAGGTTTTTTGCCTCCTCTCTCCAGCCATGCATTATCAACCCCCTTTGTAAATTTAACAGCAGAGCCTACAGGCAAGACTAAAATTAATTCCTTAATTATTTTTTTTAAGGAGCAAAGAAACTCCAGGATGCAGAAAGCCAGCAGGCTGACAGACACCTCCCTATTCTGCAAACCATTCGCTTGCCACATCGGAGCTGCAGCCAGGACCAGACAGAGCTGGGAGGAATGTCACACCCCACCGAGGCAGACACAGCAGCAGTGTCCAGAGCCAGCACCGGGACCCATGCTGCCCCACACCAGCACCAGCCTGGCTGGGCTGTACGCACACCCCAGGTCCCTGCACACTTGGAACTGCTAGATCTCATGTTCTGGGAAGGCAAAGGTTTCTTTGCCCAGTTTTACCAGCTCTTCCTGTTATATTCATGCCCTGAGGCCAGCAGATGAAGGCAGTGGGGACCCAAACCCCAACGCTATTCCCAGGCAGCCAGCGCACACAGGCTGCACCCCTGTTTTGGCACACCCTGGGGCCAGCGCTGCGTATTTGCCCTGGAACAAGCGCAGCTGGGATGCTCAGGGCAGCAGCCACAGCAAGTACTGCTGTCCTGCGTGTCCTTACACACCACACACCCCTAGAAACACTGCCAGCACGCCCAGGCAACGCAGCAGCCCAGACTGCAGCATGGCCCCATGCAAAATTCACTTAGGCAGCTTTTCATAGCCCAGAGCAAGATACTACCCTTACTGCTTAGTTATCAGTGTCTAGTGAACGAGCATTAGGTGACACAGAGGACCATACAAAGGAAAAAAAGTGTGGCATCTCCTGCTGTTTTGTTAGTGGACATCAAAGTTTGTGGAGCCCAGCCAAGGATCTCACCCATTCGGGTCTGAAGTTCAAGTTTACGTGAAGATCTGGCCCAAACCCTCAGCTCTTGTCCAGCTCTGTGGATAGATGGAGAAGATGACTAGTAGATGGACCAGAGGCTGGCTCCTAAATGCCGATAACTGATGCTGGCCCCAAGTGGTGTCTAACAAGGCAGTGGGGGTGGCTCTGGATGGTCAGGACAGACTATCAGAGGAGCACCCAACACCCCAGCCACTTCCAGCTGGCACCAGTCACCCCAGATAACTTAGAGCAGACTCCACAAGACCTTAAAAATAGAGAAAAGAAGTCAAAGCATCTCAATTTTTTGATCATGTTTCAATTCCTATTTCACATGACTTCTGGATCTGTTTTTCTGCTATACAACCCTTAAAACGAACAGACACTCCGGCCAGCTGAACCAGCCAGGGCTGTGCTGAACTCACCCGCGCCTCCAGAGCTAACTCGCTCCAGCTCCGTCCAGGCCAGACCACAGAGGCACAGGAGGAAGCGACAGCCCATGGCTTATCCAGCAGGTCACCGATGCAACATCTGCTTTCCATGTTCCCCTGGGCAAGGCTCCAAACACATAACATATACATCTGCCTGCCTGTCTCCATACAGCACATGCCATTTGTCTCCTCCGGCACCGCTGATCGATGACCCCAGCAAAACTTGGCAGAGTGAAGTAAAAAGCAGCTCCCCAAGAAACACACCTCATCCCTCGGGACAAAGCAAGTCTACAAAATAAAAGCTACAAGTGGAGCAGCTGTGATCCCCACCCATGCAGCAGGGCTCTAAAGCAGCTTAATGTCACCAAGTAAAAAATGAGCAGAGCCACAGCGAGCATCCTTTCCCCACAGCAGCATCTCTGCCATCCACAGCCCGAGCACAGCAGGCAGTGTTGTCACAACCCTTCCACCTGGGTGGCAACAGAAACATCTGCAGGCTGGTGCGTGGACAGGGCTGGAGGAACCAGGGGAAATAAGTGGTCAACAAGGAGCCAGTCCCACCCACCTCAAGATGTCTGGAGCAGGACTGCGCCTCGGCAAGTTGTCTAGCTTCAGGACAGCCTGAACCCTCCCTGAGCCCATGCTGTTGCTGGGTCACACATTAGTGCTGATGAAAAACAACTGATCCCCTTCAGGATGGCAAGCACAAGGCAGGGACCCCCAAACCACGGGGCAGGGCTCGTGCCATCAGCCAGCTGCAGTGGCTTCAGCTCCGGAGCAGCCACGCAGGTGCAGGGAGCCCTGGGGGTGCTGAGCCATCTGTGCTGCAGCATCACGGGTGGCCTGGACCGCTACAAGGACCACCGCAGTGTCCCAGAGCTGAGAAGGGGCATCTCAGTACAGCACCCAGGGACATGTCACCTGCAGTGCCCAAGCCACCAACAGGTAATCCAAGAGCCGATTACAGCTCCTTGAGCTATTTGCCTTCCACAGCCTATCCACGGGATACACAAGTGCAGAAATTCTACTGCTCCCATTTTATAGAGGTGGCACAGAGAAGCTTGCTGTCCTGACCAAGGCGCACAGGCATCAATCCAGCTCCCAGCCCTACGGAAAGGTAATTATGGGCCATCTAAGCACCATCATCCAGCTACTTCCTACTTTGTTTGCATGATCTTGAAACTTTATTTGAAGGACCCATTCAAAAAGAATACCCCAGCTATTTGTGAATTAATGAGAGAGTACAGCTATATGGAGCAACTGCATACCCATTTGTCTGCAGGCAGAGAAAACGGCACCTAATTTTTTAATCCAATTTTTTAATCCAAAATACCAACCTCTCCAGCTGTGCTAACCACTGCTTGGAAAACAAGCAGGCCAGCAGCCCTGCTTTTGCATTTGGCATGTGGGGGCTGCACACACACAGCAGGAGATCACACAGGGGGGTCACTACCCAGAGAGATGACGGAAGATGTCATAGGAAGGTCCCAAGAGCTAGGGAGAGCTGGAGATCTGTCAGAAATCACACCACAAGGCTGTGGCACAGCAAGGGTCACCTGCAGCATCAGGCACCCTCTTAGCTGTAAGAGCATCTCTCCTCCACCTGCACATCCTCACCCCCAGGTACAAGTCCAAGAGCAGGTAGTGATGTACCAGGTACATGCAAATACATAACTGCAAGAAAGTAGAAAAGATCCAGGGAAGTGCAAAGCACCAAAAATTATCCTGTAGACCCCATCAATACTTAACTTGTTTGTTACACACCCGCAGGCCCGCTCTTACGCCCCTGCAGAGGCTGGTTAAAACACACGAAGTTTAATGATTACCACATCTCATGCTACATGTCCCACACCAAGCTACACAGAAAATCATTTTTATGTTACCTACTGCAAATTCTCCCTGGCCCCACCACCAGCTTGACATTGCCCAGGCAGTGAATTGAAGCCTTAAACGAGCCACTAAGGACTGCAATTAGCCACTAATCAAACTCAATTGCTGGGCATCAGTGAGAAGGGAGTTTACACCCGGGGAAGCAACCTGCCACAGGCAACTTAATTTTTCTTCACTGTTTTCTGCTGAGCTGCCCATAACAAAAATCCTAGTATTTTCAGGTATTTCAGGGAACGCATCACACATCTCCTAAGGAGGGAACTCCCAACTTCACTGCAAAGATCCAGGGTGAGCTGGAAGTTTCCCCCAGTGCTGGGGGCCTCGCACCTCGAGCGCTGACCCCAGCTCACCCCGCAGAACCAACCCAGTTCAAACACACCATTAAATGGTCACATTCAGCCCAACACAGCCCCAGGTTCCCAGCGCAACAGCCCAGCCTGGCCAGCCACAGGCAGCGGGGTGCTGCCGCACCAGGATTTCTCCAGCCACGTTTAAATGTCAACCCAGGGGATATTTAAGCTTATGAATAAGAAAATAAGCAACCCCAACGTTTTTGCAGGATGCCCGCACGAGGGCAATGCCCGTGCTGGCTGTGCGCACAGAGGGCATCATCCTCCAGCTTCCTCCATCCCTGCCCATCACCCCGGCACAGGGCACCCACCCTGGGCAGCCCTTACCTGCACACGGGCTGCTGAAGGTGTCGCTGGAAAGTGTTTCCATCCGCGTCAAGTCATCAAACACGTCCTGCTCCGAAGGCTCCAGGATTTCCTTTAGAAAAACATCCATTTTTCCCACCGAGCACGGGGGGAAGGGGTACAAAACCAACCAAAAAAAGTTGCATCACATGATGCTAAGTGGCCAAAACTTCCCCCCCACACCCCCACCCCTTTTTTTTTCCCTCCCCCCTTCTCAGGGGCACCCAGGCCAGTAGCTTTATTGCAGGAAGCTGCTCGCTGCCAGCAAACACGGCGTCACCGCAGCGACCGGAGGGCAGAGCCGGCGGCTCGCACCCCCCACCCGGCTGCGGGGGGCTCCCACAGCCCCCGGGAACCTGGCTGCAACGGCTCGAAGCTGGCTTTGAGTAGTAGTGCTTCCCACAGAGCTCACCGCTTCTGAGTAGCACCGGGCAGGTTGCAAAATCATGCATTTTAAAGAAAACACCAGAATTAAGAGTTGATGAGATAGATGTAAGTCCCCAGCCCCCCCAGCGTCGTCCATACACAAGCTAGCTGAGCTGTAGTTACCCTGGCACACACAGTTTTCCACAACCTTCTCCCTTACTCGGTGCAATTAGTTTTGCTTCACACGCACACACACAAAAATAATAAAAAAAAAAAGTGTGAGGCACAGCACTCCTTCGCAGAACCACAGCCTCACCCCCTGCAAGAGCTGGGTGCTGGGCGCAGGCAGCCCTTGCTTTCCCCTTCCAGTACCTGCTCTCCCACTGTGCTGCCGATCCCCCCAGTTCATCATTCCCTGCTGTCTCCCTGCAATCCCACCTTACCCATCCCCATTTTTATACCTCCCGGTCCCTGCCCTGCCAGCACTTTCCCAGCCCCCAGTACCTGCTGCAGCAGCCAAGCAAGGAGCAGGGCAGCTTCTGCCTGAGCTGGGGCAGCCACAACCCCAGGGCACGCTTAGGAGCCGGGTGCTTATGACAGCATAAAGCACCTCAAGCACTCACCAAAATGGGAGGTAAAAATTCAACCCAGCTGCTGGAGGTGCTTTTAAGGCCCAAAGCCGCCTCCCCAGTCAGTGCCCACCCACCCCACACACCCCCCCCTCAAACACCACATTGCAACAGCAAGGGGCTTTTAAAGGACACGGGGAATTTGTCCTTCTTTGATGAGTTTGAGCTGAAGCAGCCGGTGGGTTTAAGGCTACAGGGGAAGAGGCGGGCACTCAGTGCATCTATCCAGAGCTCACTTCCTTAGGTAACAAGCCTAAAATTAGCCCAGATGTTTCCAGTTATTCCTGTTGTCCTGCGTATGGCCCTTGAAGAGGCTCACCTGCCTCTCCAAAGGTTTTTTTGCACACTGGCTACCTGCCCACAAGGATGTGTGTTTTCCTGGACAGTGGTTGCAAGCTCTACATGTACTCCTGTGACAGTGGTGGTTCCATATCACCATCCTCTTCCTATGACAGCTCTCCAGCAACTAGGCATCCTGGCTAGAAAAAATCCTCCTGGTCCCTTTGGTGCTGCTCCCTCTAGGACTCCGTCCCTGCACGCACACAGCTCAGTTTGATGTCATCTTTCCTTACAAAACAAAATACCCACATCCAGCCCTCTGAAAGAAACAGCAATTTAAATGCCTAAGATGCCAGCTGGCCCCGATGCACACCCTGGAGCAGGGCACCAGCCTGCAGTACCTGTTGCCCTGTGGATGACACGAGGGCCCATCCAGCAGTTGTTGCACCTGCCTGGGTGTCCAAAGAGCTAAGACTAATCCCTTGCTCCATCCAGCAAACATGCTATTTTGCTGACAGATTGGGAAGTTTAATTAGTAGCAGGAACATATGTTAAGCCACTCCAACCAAACAGGCTTGGTTCATCAGATATGGTACATCCAGAAATACCGCTGAGACTTGAGGCAAAAACAGAAACCCTAAAAAACCCAAAATGTTCTCATTATGATGGTGCCTCCATGCAGCGCTGATCCAGCTCATTCCTTTGGCTCACAGAAGTGTGGGATTCCCATTAAATCCAGTGTTAACCAGGACATGCTGATGAGACACCAGAATAAAAAGTAAATTTTGGCTCAGGTATTTCATGGATCCTAGGTGCTTTGGCTGGCAGTCAACTTCATGACCCTTAGTAAGGAATAAAAAAAAAAAAAAAAAAAGAGAGAGAGAGAAAGGGGAAATTTTCCTTTTACAGGAAGAAAACCACTTTAAATACCTTCTTGTCCTCTTGGTGGCTCTTGGTTACCGGCAGCATCAAGCCCACCTTCAGCTGGGGAAGGTTTGCTGCTGGGAAATGCTGCTACAGTTGCTAACATCCCCTGATTTGCCTTGGGTCACGTCTGTGCCGGGCAGAGAGGCTGTGACTCCCAACACACAATCCCTTCACAGGCAGCCGATGAAGCTGCTGGTATCTGCTCACTTTGGATGGCGTGCTGTCGCTTGCCACATGCTGCCGGGCATCACTGCTGTCCCCGGGATGAGTTTGCTGCTGAGCATCCATCCCTTGCTGCAGGTGAAAGCCGGGGGTTGTGCTGAGCCCAGCCACAGGGAAGGGAGGGGGGGCTTGCTAATTTTTAATTTTTTTTTAATCATAGAGTCATCAAACCATTTAGGTTGGAGAAGGTCTTTGAGATCATCAAGTCCAGCCATAAACCTAACACTGCCAAATCCACCACTAAACCATGTCCCTAAGCACAATGTCTACACGGCCTTTAAATACCTCCAGGGGTGGCGACTCCACCACTCCCTGGGCAGCCTCCCCAGGGCTCAGCCCCCGCGGTGGCCGAGGGGTCAGGGATGGGTGCCCAGCAGACCTGGGTGGGTGCTGCCTGCAGCTTTTGCATTCACACATGATTTTTATCAAATTAATCACCTGGAGCTAGGCAGTTCCTACGCAGGGAATATATACTCTAAGCACAGGCATTAAGCAGCAGGGGAGGGAAGGGCATCTTCTTATTTTACTGACATGCAAAGGTAGTAGAAGGTGAAAGGCTTGGGTACACCAGGGAATTTGCTGATGCTGGTGTAGGAAAACCACTATAACCAGGAGAACATCCACACAGGAGCAAAGGCAACACACATCCCTGCTGCATTTTGACACTGGGATGAGACTAACTCTGTAGGCACAGGGACTTGCTCTTAGTAAAAGCTGGCTGCTGGTCTTAACCACTAAACAACAGCTCAGCCGGTGCTTTTAATATGTCTTTGCAACCCCAGCAAACCAGGCACTGGTGTGCACATCCCTGCAGAGGCTACAAAGCAGTACCACGTGCCAGCACAGCCACAGAGCATCGCCAGCATACATGGATTGGTGCCGTCTATGTATCAACTGACAGACCCTTAGGATTTCTGAATATTCTGCTTTTATCTCCATATATTTTAACAATAGCCAGCCAGGAACCAGGAGCTCCAGCCTGCTGAAGCAGGAGGTGGCTTTCATGACAGATTCTGTGTCTGCACATTATACTGAAGAGCCACAGGGGAAAAAGTTTTGCAATAGCAGGAGCAAGAATGAGCTGACCTCATAGATACTTGCTACAGAAAGCTTTGGGGAGCTTGCAGTCCCTCCCAGAGCTTCCAGTTTGCTTCTTATGACAAACTGCAGGCGAAGAAGAGAGTCTGTGGGAGGAGGCTGGGCAAGACCCTGTTCACCGTTCACCAGGGAGTTACGAGGGTTTCAGCCCATCCCTAATCCTCCTTCCCCACTGCCGTGCCACAAATTTCTGTGCTCTGAGCCCAGCGCTGCTGTGTTCCCCTCTCCTGGTCCCTGCATGGGGGCTGGGGAAGGGATGGAGATGGGACTGCTTCCCCCTGCAGCCCCACGTGCTGTCTGTGATGTCCTACCAGGTCAGTCCCTGCCACAAGTGCCTTTAGGCACAAAATAGCTGTTTTCTAACTGAAACACAGAGCTCGTGTGGAAAGCAGGTGATTTTCACCTGCAGCAGGTGGGTGAGGACTCCCTGCGGGATGCTGGGTGTAATGCCTTACCCGATCGCACACGGGAAAGGGATTTGGATGCTCATGGTATGTCTGCGTTGAGTAATACTTCTGGCAAGAAGCAGACGAGTTTGGGAAGTGTGTAATGGTGCCTCTCGTGCCATGAGAGCCTCAGTGGGCTGCCTGTCCACGAAGGGGAGGGGTGAACTTACCACCCACGCAGGCAGAACTGGGCAGGCGCTGCCTGCTCCCCCCTGCCCGCCCCGGGCTCTCCCGTGGGGCAGGAGCTGGCGGTGCTGGGGCACATCCTGCACCAAAACCCACGGATCCTGCCTGCCCCCTGCCAGCCTCCCCTCCCGTGGGGTCACCCCGGGGCTGCCCCAGCACGCGGTGTGGCCCTTCTCTGCTCAAGTGAAGAGTGAAAGCTGTTCTGGCCAGCTGGGGAGGAGGGAGAGCACATCTTCATCTTAATTAGCAGCAGATTTTAATAATCACAATAATGAGGACTGCAGTCAGATAGCTGGGGGGGAACACCCATGGTGGAGGCAGAGGGTTGGAGCTGGAAGGCACCAAGGTAGGAGGTGGGGCAGGGTGGGGAGAATGTGCCCAAAAAGGGAGCGGGCAGAAACCAGTAAATTCAACTGAGCCCAGCAATTCCACCCAAAACAACCCCAGGAATGGGGATCGGGACCAGTCACTGCCCCAGAGCAGCCCCTCCTGCGGGACAGGCAGTGCTTTGGGGCTCTACAAGCCATCAGCATCTCCATCCTCAGGGGCTGTGCCTGGGCATGTTCTGGCACCTCCATCCCTCTCCCCAGCCAGCAGCAGGGCACCTGGGTGCTCCTCCAGGCGAGCCTTTGTGGTAGTGACAGTAACTGTTTTCATGGAGCATCATAAATAAAGACCCGCTTGGCAAACACGCAACAGGCAGAGCCCTGCCTGCAGAGCCAGGAGTTTCAACGCTGAGGTCACTTCTTCTGCTGTTCCAGCCCCAATGTGTCCCAGCCCTGTGCTGGGAGGAGCAGGGACAGAGGGAAGGGGGACCAGTGGGTGTACCCAGCTCCCCCCAAACCAGAGCAGAAAGGGAGGGAGGAGGAAAAAGGATCAGAGCTGAGGATGATGTTGCTCCGCCTGAAAAAGCCATGAGTCACCTGCACCATGGATACTGGTCCCCCATCCCAGAGAGAGGATAGCTGGGGGGTGGCTGGAGGGAACAGGTCTCATTAGGAGCAACCAAGGGAGCCACAGAGGGGAGATGTGACAGCAGACAAAACCAGGTCTTAGTCATGCAAGGATGTATAAATGAAAGTAGGAGGATGCAGGTTCAGAATAAGCAAAAAGGATTATTTTTTTTTTACTGTGCAGTTAGACTGCGACATGCCTTGGCATGGGTCCTGCAGCTGCTGAAATCCTGTGCCAGTGTAAGGGGGAGCAGAGGAGTTCAGGGAAGGGGTATCCATTGAGGTTATTTAACTACACACCTGGAAACCTAACTCCTAGCTCGAGCAGTCCCTGCCCTGGGAGACCCATCCAGGTGGAGGTGATGTCCAGCAGCTCCACAACCACCTGCCTCTGGCCACCCCTGGGGAGTGAGGTTGCTCCTGTTCCAGGGATCAGCCCAGCCTGGAGCTGCCCTGGCAGCCCCGCTGGCACCAGGCAGGGATGCAGAGGGGTCCGCCGGCCCCTTCGGACACAGAAATCACGGTGCCAAGGAAACACATTGTTCTTGAGCATTACAGAGGCTTCCAGGAGCTTTCTCTGGTTCAAATGTTCCTGGAAATGAATAATCACTTCCTCTGGGAGCCCCCTGCCCCGGGAAGAGGCACTCCAGCCTTGGTCTGGAAAAAGCAGCAAGAAGACAATCCGACCCGTTACGGCTCCCGGCTCCCGGCTGGCCTCCGGCAGGGCGGGATGCCAAAGCCATTGCTGGTGTGACACAGATCCGGCCCGTCCCAGCCAGACTCTGCCACATCATTCACACTAAAGCCCCGTCCCCCCACAGCCAGATCCCACAGGCAGCAGCCTGGCGTGTGGCACTGACCCAGCACCACCGTCTCACCTGGGCTGTGGCCCTTTCCACACACCATTTCCAGGATTTATTGTTTATAGTCAGAGGTGCTAACGCTGTGCATGGCGAGAGGGATCCGGCAAGGAAATACCTGCAGAGGCTCCTCCGAGCCATCCCATGGCCTCTCGGGCTCAGCATCCTGCCGGAGCGGGCTCACCGGGTGAGGAACACGGGTGTGCTGGGATGCTGGTGTGGTCCAGACTTGCCAAACGAAGGGAAAGCACAGTGGCAGTGTGTACAGCACGACATTGTCCTTGTGCAAATACTTCTGCGAGGGAGATACAATGGTAGCCCAGTTTGGGGAAACTGAGGCAGGGAGCAGAGGCAGCCTCATCCTATAGAAAGGGTTGATGCTGGAGCTGGTTAAAACTTGGAGATCTTTTTTCATGATCAGAGAACACTGTAAGTCGAAAAGTCCAGCTGGTGATATCCACAGCCTTGAAAAAAAACCCTTCCCACCCCATCACCACCCACCTTCCTCCTCCACCGCCTGGTTCAGCAGCCCCTCTGGGCTGGGCTGGCAAAAGGAAGAAGCTCTCTGGTCGCAGGGGAGGGCTGGAGTCTCATATCTGAAGGTGTCCCCAGCACAGGAATGTGCACACACAGTGTCACACACACCAAAGCTGCCCCCAGCTGCTGACACTGCCAGGACATGATATTTTGTATGTCTGGGTTTTTTTTCCCCTAAATTTGTGCATTTTACTCATTCCTCACATGCCTTGCCCTGTCTGCATGGTGCTTCTCTCGACACACTGGGAGTATCTGGAGCAAAACTGCTCCAAAAAATATTGATTATTCCTGATGTTCTTGTTACTGCTAAGAAACTGTCACACCTTGGACAGGAGCACAGTGACCAGAGACTGAGGTCACTGTGACAAGGGCTCCAGGTGACAGGGAAAGCTGAGGAGTAATGGCCTGGAGACCCCAAATATCACATTGCATTTCTGATCCTGGCTTTCCCAGAGCTCCAGCAAACCCCTCGGCTTTGATTTCCACAGTGTGATGGAAACTTTTTTATTTTTTCCTGCAAAGGAAAAGACAGCCTTTGAAAGCAGCAAACGTGGTATCCAGGTGACAGTGGTGCAGGGTGGCTATGGCCACCACGTGCCAGTGGAGGCGGATGGCTGTGGGCTCCAACACAGGTATTTTGCTAATTGCACAACTAAAAAGCAAAAGATGGAAACCTGGAGTCAGAAATGGGTTAATCTCACAAATCTAAATGTGGACAGCAAAACAGCTGTCCTGCCCGCCCAGCTCTGCCTTCATTTAGTTTTGATTAACAGCGATGCCAGAGCGGTCCATGTCCTGACACGCTCATGTAAATGTCCCATAGCTTTCAGAGGGGTTTGTCGAGGACTCTGTAGGGTTATTTAGCTGTGCCCATCTCAACATGACCTTTCCTTGCTCGGTGGAGCTGAGCTGGGGACACAGACATGCACCCAGCACCCAAGCACCTGCCAGGCAGCCCAGCCCGCCCTGGGTGCCTGCAGCAGCCCCCAGCTCCGGCCGTGCCTGCTGGGGTTTTCCAGCTCTCGGCGGTGTGGGAGCCACTGAGCCAGGAAACCTCCGGCACCCTGTGAAAGGGCAGAGGGCAGCCTTTCCAGGGGCTGCTATTTTGCCCTCGCTGTCGAGTGAGCGCTGGGCAGGACGAGATAAGAGCATCTCCAGGAAATCTGAGTCACCCGCGGCTGTTCGGTGGGATGGGAGTGACGGAAACCTGCGTCTCTCAATGAGCTCTTCAGACGGCCCCCAGCGCCTCTCCCGACACATCAAAACAACCTCTTGGTTTGCCAGGGGACAGGGGAAGTCAAGCGCCATTTTTCCTGTCCGGGACCAGCGTGAGCTGTGGTAAACAAGCTGCTTCTCCAGGGTGATTTCCTCCCCTCCTCCTTGTGCTGCCTCATTTATTCCCCATAGGAAACATCCCAGTGTGAGCCAGTCCACCTTCCCTCTCCTGAGTCATGGCTCGGACTTCTTTCTTTGGGGGAGGAAAATGCCAGTCTGGGACTCATCACCCCATCTTGGCAGTGCCACCTTCACGGGGTGGGTCGGGAGAAGGCTTGGGAGGTTTAAACAAGGACCCCAGCACCCACCAGCATGAGCAGGGAGCTTTGTCACCCGTGTTGGTTGGCATGGTCTGACTGCTTCCACCCATGGTCACATCAGCCTCTTGCGCCCCATCTTGTGCGTCAAGGCAAAGTCTGTCCCTTTGCCCCCTGTTTGGGCAGCCCCCAGGGTAGAAGGCTCCAGCTCAAGGTTTTCACTACTGGTCCAACACCACAAGCCCACGATGACCTTTCTTATCGTGGAACTATGCATCCAGCCAGGTCTTCCCCCAAAGAGCCCACCACAGGGAGCACAGGCAGGACCTTTCCTGGAAGGTCAGGACGTGCCGTGGTTTATCGGCACATCCACAGCATGCACCTGTGTTGATGGGAAGGGGAGGTGCAGCTCTGAGATGCACAGCTCTGTCTCAAGGAATTAAATGTTAAAAGCAAGATTCAATTCTATTCTAACTGGGGAGAAACAGGCTCTGGGAGGCAATTTGTCACACTTCAAGTTGGATGTCTCAAACCCATCTGCAGAGTGCTCCTGGGTTGCTGTGGTTCCATGGGTGTCCTGCGTGGGTGGGTGTCCCGAGAGATGCTCATGGGTGGTCCATGGGGTCAAAATTAGGTGGGCTTGACTTCACCTGTCAGGGGTTGGTTTAAATCAAATTACTAAAATTTAAATCAGTTAACTTAAACCAGCCACTCTGGTTGCTAATGACTGATACTGTTCCACCACCAGCGAATGTATGTCATGAATTGTAATAAATTGCACATCTCTGCTGGAGTTTACTGGCATCCAGCCAGCGCTTTGGCAGTTTTCTATCCATGTCCCGCATTTTAAATTCTCTCCAGACACTGAGATCATTACTATTTCCCCTTGCAGCTGCTGCGTCCTACAGACTTGCAAGGATTCAACCCTTCAGTTGTGCTCATTTTCTTTTGCCCTTTCCTTGAAGGACCGTGACACATCCCCCCCAGCCATGTGTCTGCAGGACTCAGCGGCTGCTCACTGGACGCACTTTTGCATCGCTAAATCATCTTTAAAGAAAATAGCTCGCAGCGCCCTGATGCATGTACTTAGCGTCTCACAAGGCAGCAAGCACCAGCCAATATTTTGCTTTTTATTCCGAATGACACAGGAAAAACGGAATGTCTCACCTCCAACCCCGGGAAGGGTCATACAGATGGCTTCCAGGCCCGGCAAAGTTTTAGAACATGGGATAATTCCCATGCACATTAGCTGTGCTGCTTCCTCTTGTGTAACTATGAGATACTTGCAGCTGTATGTCAGAGGTCCCGTGTCTCAAACCACAAGAGCAGAGCCACAGAGCTTTGCCAGGAGGGGTCTGAGCTGGAATTTCCTTCGAATACATATTTAGACTAGGAGAGACCTGAGCTGCAGAGTTCACATCTGGGTCTGAGGGTGCTCCCAGGCTAGCAGGAGGATGCTCAGGAGGCAGAGGTGGCTGTGCCTGCGCACTGCAATTATCCACCCCAGCTGGGGCTTATAAGATCCTGCTGCCTCCTGACCTTTGGGTATCACTGAGCTAAAGTTAAGCAGTCACTGAAGTTCAAATTTCCGTGAAACCTGTACCAAATCCACGAGAGCTGCATGGGCATGGCCACAAAACCCCTCTCACCTGGCAGAACCCAAGGGGCTGAGCGGGCGAGGAATGGAGTGGAGGTTATTTGATGTTAAGAAGCTGCCTGATGAGAACAGCAGCAACCTCCATCCCAACTTCCAGGGCTTGCAAAAGGTGGAAAGTCACTCGGCCCAGCTGGTGCTGAGCTCATCTCTGCAGCTGGAGGCTGTTAGACCTCCCCGAGGATCCGCTGACAGCCCAAAGCCCAGACCTTGCCTTTGGTTCAAAAATTCACAGCAGCCATGGCCAAGCAAAAAAATAACTGTACTGCTGTGAAGAACACCTGTGTGTGTGCACATGTATGTGTGCACGCATGTGAGTGCACCTCGAGGGCAGGGGGCTGTGTTGGATGCAGGGTGCACGCCCTGAACCCCAGCCATGATCCACGCTGGATGCTTTTTAGTGCCCGGTTGTGCCTCTGTGCATCCGTGTGTGTCCAACACCAGGCACCTGGGCGGCAGGTGCTGTGTGGACACTGGTGCCATTTGCTTGGGCTTCCCTGTCCTGGTGTGTTCAGGGCTCTTGCTGTGTCCTCACATGCCTGAGGGTATCTGCCCACAGGCATCGGGTATTACAGTTGCCACAACAGCCAGGAGAGGATGGATAAAGTGACTTTTGCAAGTGGTGCAAGGGTCTGCACACTGCCAGGAAGCTCCTGCTGGGGGGGGGGGTCGTAGCACCAGAGCCCTGTTCTGTGGGGTGCCCTCTGCCTGGCTCCCCAGGCCCCAGATGGGCACATATCCCCTGGACAACGTGTGCTCCACCTTCCAAACCTCAGCATCCAAGACAGAGATGTGGATCTATCCCCAAGCCACCTTTCCCTGGGAGCAATTACGTCCGGAGCGAGCTCCAGCCGGGTGGATGCGTGTGCAGGGAGGGGAGTGAGCACAGGGCTGAGCCGGTGCTGGAGCGGGGCAGCTGGTTACCACAGTCGGTGCTTGGCACACCCTGCGTGGGCACGGTGCACACATGGGACACAGCAAACCGCTGGGCAGCCCTGCCCTCTGCCACCAGAGGGTTCACCCAAGCGCTGCCTGTGAAGGGTATCTCCATTTGGAATGGGTGCACGTCCCTCCCGTGCATCGATACATCAAGAGCTTTGCAGCCGCCAGGTTAGCCGCAGGTGCGTTGCACTGCTCTGCCATGAAATCTCCCTCTCCTGCTCTCAAGGAGGAACGGGGTCAGATGTGCTCTGCTTGTGCCTGCCCTGGGGTGCCGGCTCCCCCATCCCCAAACCCCATGGAGATCCCAGGCCCTGAACACCTGCTGCGGAGAAAGTGCAGAACGTTGAATTTCTCCTGCTTACTGCTGCAGGACTGTCCTGAGCATGGCCAAGATTTTACAAGGACTTTCTCAGCAGGAGAAAAAAGGCAGACTTGCTGTTTTAGAAGCAGAGGGCACCCTCCGTTTGCAACCCCACTGACTGTCATGTTCCTCAGCCCAGCACAAACCCTTTGAACCAAAGCGCTGCTGCGCTGCTGCACGATTTCCTCTTTGAGGTCTTCTGTTGGCAGAGGGCCATCAGAAAGCAGGGAAAATTTTATTTCCAAAGAAATCTGCCTTCACCCAACAAGATTTGCATAGATCAAGGTACCGCCAGGCAGCTACAACCCAACTCCTTGCAGGCTCCTCGCTCGAGCACTTCCACGGATCAGCCCGTTCCTGCCCATTCCCATTAGTCATTCCTTGCCTGGGCTTTTTTTTTTTTTTTTGCTTTTTTTTTTTTTTCGCCTTTTTTTTTTTTTCATAAATATTTGGAGGATGACTGCTCTTCCTACAAATGCCCATATTCGCTTGCAAACTTGGATGCAGATATAAGAGCCTCCCTTAGTCATTTGGGCTCTCGTTTTTAATGGATTTTTAAACTTGAGTCCGTTCATTTTAAGATGTCCTTAACACAAAGTGATTAAGCAAGGATCGTTAAGTATGCAAGCTTGGTTTGCCTGGAAGCAGAGGCCTGATTTATAGTTCAGCTAGGTGAGTTTTATGCGCGAGACACTTTTGATTTCAAGGGCTCAGTACCGTGGTGTGTTTGGCTCTGGCACAGGGCTCCGATTTGCCTGTATGAAAGGATCTCACTCAGCTGAGGGTAAAAGGCTGGGTAACTGGCCGCTGCACGACTCCCTCACCAGGCTGCGAGCAGAGAATACCTGCTGCTGCCGTGTGTTTTGGAGGAGGCAGGCAGGGGGGACATGCCTGGGCTCTCCAGTCATCGTCAGTTCTAGAGAGAAAGCCCCCCTGGTTCTCGTCGAGCCATGAAGTCACCTGTTCCCAAGAACAAGAACCCTGGGGAAAGCAAGTCTGAATTTTTGATGAGGATACAAACCAATATTGCAAAAAGTCCCATGAACTGCAGTCCTTGCAGAGCTCCTTCCTCCTGTCCAAGTAATCAAGAACCGCTTTCTTCTCTGAGCCATCTTCCAGTGCCTGTGGGGTGCCCACACGCATGGTACAGGGCTGGGGCTGGTAGGCATTACCACAGCACCTAGAAGCACTGAAAACCTGGGCACAGGACAGCCTTCCTTTAGCTTTGAGGAGGGAATTAATTCCCTTTCTTCAGCCAGTGCTGTCCCATGGCCCTGCAGGCTGTCCTGTGGGACGTGTCCACCGAGCTCCAGGACTCAGCCTCCTCTGCAGTTCCCACCTCAGTGCCTGCAGCAGCTCAAGCAGCTGTAAGCTGGGGGCTGTCCCTGATGCTCATCACCTGGTGGTCAAGGTGCTGGTGCAGACATGAGGGCGGGGACCCCAGCACACAGGGATCCTGGACAGAGAAGGTCCTAGGCTCCTCTCCAGCCACCTTAGATCTACGGCAGCAAGTCCATCAGCCCAGCCCAGAGATTGCAGCTCCTTCCCTGCTCACCTGCCACGGCTCCTGGGTGGCTCCAGTCCCATCCCCAAGGCTCCACGAAACATCAGTGCCAACAGCCAGTATCGTTAGTGCTCAGCAAGGCCACCAAGCTGCCCGTGGTGCTGACATAAATGGGATGGAAAGCTTGCAAAGTCCTCTAATGTCGCGTCACACCTGCTAAAAAAAAAAAAGACCTCAAACTTGGGGCTGAAGACCAAGAATCTGGGGTTCACCCTCGTTGCTGTAGTGGTGGGGGAGGGCAGGGTACCACTTTTTTAATCAGTGCTGGTATCCACAGTCACCCACGTGTAGTGATGGCAACAGGGCACAGGGGAGAGGAAATAATTTCTCTCTACTTTTAAGAGAAATATAAACCCCTAAACCCCACAGAGCCCAACCCCTGCGTTACACACACCCCCACCCCCCAACGTGCGGCCCCACATCTGGAGAGAGACCTGGGAGAGCAGCAGCCACAGGACATGCATGGGTCATGGTGTTTGCCAGGCTGGTGGAGGATGAGGATGAGGATGAGGATGAGGATGAGGGTGCTGCAGAGCTCTGCAGGGATGGGGATGTCAGCTGGGTGAGGCCAGACTGCTGTCTCACCTTGCGAAAATGAAATCCCAGACCTGGATAACAGGTTGGTTGTTTTGTGGATGTCCTAAAATCCTGTCAGAGCCCTTCAAGGTGTTGTGAGAGTGAGGGCAGGGGAAAGCAATGGCAAGTCCTGTTGATATATCTGAAGCCAGAAACTTTGATGTTGCCAAAAATTACACTGGGGAAGTTTGTATTTGATGTCTCTTGGTGAGACCACCCGAGTAGCCCGACCAAACTGTTTGCCTGAAGCATGAGGAGCGAGGAGCAACCGCAAAACCAGGTCATGATGGATTTGGGAATCAATGGATGGGTAGGAACCGACTGTGGCAGGGGGATATGCAGACCTGATGAGTGCTGGCAGATTTGAATGTGTGACTCTGCACTGAAACGTCACTGAGCAGGTGACATTTTCCTCACCCACCACCACCAAAACCAGCCAGACCCAGTGCTGTGAGCAGGAGGCTTGGAAGGACCTGAGGGAGCTGGGTCCTTCCCAAGGACCTTCCCAAAGACTCTGGGAACCTGGGCTCAGGGCTGTGCTGCAAAAAGGCGCCACAGCCCCAATGTTGTTAGCTGAGGAAAGCCACTGAAATGGGACAGATGTGTTGGGGAGCAGCATTGCACCCCGCAGGATCACCACAGCAGGGAACTGACACACGGCATGGGCTGTGAGAGGTGAGATGCTGCCCTGGCTCTTCACCATCACTCATCACCGGCCTTTCATGGACCATGGGACCACCTTCCCCATCACCACCCACGTGAAATAAAGCTGAATCAACCACAACCACAAAAGAGATGGGGGTTGATCTGTTTTGCTTTGTACTGGACCAGGTTAAGTGCACCCACATGATGCTGCTGCACTTTCCTCGTCTGGGGGCTGTGACCTGGCAGCCACTGGTGCCAGGTTGTCCTGTCATCCCAAAATGTCATCATTTTAACGGCAGGGAAAGCATTTAGCTGCTGCTTCAAAGCACTGACGAGAGGTGGTTGAGCCTGGAAGCAGTAGACGTGATTTTTATTGTGTTGTCCAGCAATTAAACCTGGCAGCTCTCATTAAAACTGATGCTAAAATTCCCTTCTGGTTTCTGGGAGCAAAACTAAGCCAAGAGGGTTTATCTTGGCTAACCTTGGTGGGTGCCAGAATGCTGAACCCTGGTGGATGTGGAGCAGCTTTGCTCAGCTTTAGGGACTCCAACTCAAATCCCCACCAAGATACTTAAAAATAGGATGATCTCCAGGGTGAGGAGCAAGGGGCTATGCTCCCAGCTAACAAACCAGGAGCAGGGGCTGGCAGGGATGTCCGTGCCTACACCCCAAACCCAGTGCACACTCAAGGAACAGCAAGCCTGTGCCCCAGGGAGGGGTGCTGGACCCACGGGGGTGCAGCGGGGTGCGACATGCCCCCCGACACACAAGCACCTGCTGCTGGGTGCAGGGCTGAATCGCCTCCTAGGGCGATTGCTAGGGAAGCATTTATTTAAATCAGAGTTTATTCCCCAAAATCGGTACGGTCCCAGGTCTGCTTGAGGAGGCAACCCAGTCAGCCGGTTACACACACACAAATGCAGCTGGGAATAAATTTGCTTTTTACTTACTTTTTCCAACTCGAGTGGTTGCTCACACCACCCTGTAACATCAGGGCGATGACATCATGTTCCCATTACATCCCCAGCAAGCTCAGGGGGACCACTAATGGAAGGAGAGGTGGGTTTGGCTATTGTTTTCCTCTTTGTCACCCCTCTGTGAGGTGCAGAGGACGGGCAGCCACGGCCAGGGGTGACGTCTGGGGAGGTGACACCCTTCCCGCTGCAGTCCCACACTCGCACGGGATGTGCTGGGCTGGCAGGTTGCTCCTGGCACTTCTCACATCGCAGGATTGATCCTCGGAGGCGTTTCCAACAAGACCTTCCAGAAAACTTTGTTTGCTCTATTTTTGGGGGGTAAAATTTATATAATTAATTAAAAGGAAAAAAAAGCATGAGAGCTCCCTCTGCCGCCGTACGAGTTTAGATGGGAGATGGATGAAGTCTGCACCACACTGAAGCTGTCTGGGCTGGAGGGACCCGACGGCAGGATCAGCCCAGCGGTGCCACTCCAGATGTTTGCTGATGCTGTCCTTAAAACACAAGGGCCGTGAGGGATTAAAAGGTTTTGCCCAGGGGATCACTGGCCAGGTGCTAATGAAAAGGCTGGTTTAGTGTCCCCTAGATGTCCCCTAAAGGCTGCCCAGTTTGGTAGCACCGGGGGATGCTGCGCTCCCCACCCTGCCACAGACAGAGAAAAATCCCACTGGGCTGTTAAGAGATGCTGCCTTTCCCTCTCCTCCTGCTGCGGTCGCTCTTGCAGCAGCTGGGAGCAGCAGGATTTGGGGTGTCCCACTTGCAGCAGCTGGGAGCAGCAGGATTTGGGGTGTCCCACTTGCAGCAGCTGGGAGCAGCAGGATTTTGGGTGTCCCGCTCACAGCAGCTGGGAGCAGCAGGATTTGGGGTGTCCCGCTCTTGCAGCAGCTGGGAGCAGCAGGATTTTGGGTGTCCTGCTCGCAGCAGCTGGGAGCAGCAGGATTTGGGGTGTCCCGCTCGCAGCAGCTGCAGAAGAGCTCCAGGGGATCAACCTGTGCATGGCTCCTGATGCCTGATGAAGGTGCCGGTGCCAGATCCCCCACCCTGCAACCAGATCCATGCTGCTGTCCTGTCCCTCAGCTACCCGCCAGCTCCCACCTACGAGATTGGGTCTCTGAGCTGGGGATGGTGCAGGATCCAAGCGAAGTCCCCATCCCCTCCTCTCTCCAGTCCAGATCCTAATTAACCCAAACCTCTGGGCATGATCCTGCCATTTAAAACATGAGGAATCAAGGGCTGACATACCCAAGAGCTGTGCAAAAGCATGTTTAGTTTTTAATTCATCTGAAGAGATTTTAGGTGAGGTTTTGGGTCGGGACTTCTGCCCGCAGGTGGGTTTGGGCACCTCCAGCCTGGCGGGCACTTGGATCCTGGGAGGTGGGTGTAGAAGTTCCTGAGACCAGAGGCAGTTCTGGTGCGCTACTCAAATTCCTTCCGAAACAGGGTCCAGATGTGAGGGAGGGCTCCAACAAAAGCAAAATATAATCCGGCTACTAGTTAAAAGAAACGTATATGGAGTTTTAAACCTTACAGCTGAGGGGACAGACAACAAGCGTGGAAGGTCCCGCAGGGGTAGGGATCTGTCTAATGGGGGAGAAATCATACAAACCATCAAAAAGCGCCAGTCTCAACATCAGTACACGCAGTAGGAAACCGTGAGTAACTGTCTCAACAACTAAAGCCTCCTTTAATCTGGAAACATTACAGTAGGCAAGAGCAAGCGAGTATGTCCTCTGGCAGAAAAGCTAAATGACTCATGTACTCCAGTGGTTACTATGGAGTTGTTTACACATTGCCTTGTGATTGAAAAAAAAAAAAAAAAAAAAAGGAAAAAAACCTAAAGAACTCGCCTAAAATGAACTAAATAGGAAGTTTTCACAAGCTGGCAACGTGAAGAGGAATAACTCAGCAGCCAAGGAGGTTTCCAGGAGGAGTCCAACGGGCTCAGGGATCAACCCACTGAGCCACTAATCCCCAGACAAACCGACTGCTTCTCCTGGTGCCAGATGGGTGGAAGGTGGCAAGTGTGACACAGGGGTTCTGAGGGTTTTTTTAAGGATTCTGGGAAGAATATGGGGAACAACAGACCAGAAAATCCAGTGCCTACACTGAGTAAACTGTTCAGACTTCTACAGACCAGGATTCACAGAGAGAAGAAATAGCTGAAAAGCATCAGTGTGGCTTTTGCCAAGGGAAGTCCCACCTGGCAAATATTAAAGCTCTTTGAAATGTGTAGTAAGCAGCTGGGACATGAGATGATCTGGCATTAACAGCCGTCAATTGGATAATTTACAAATGAATAGTTTGTGAAAAAATTCCTAGAAAGGATCGGAATAAAATGGGAGTTTTCATACCTGGGGAAGGTCCCAAGGGGTTCCCTGGGAACACGTCATTTCTATATTAATTTCATTGCCATGGGAGGGTTCACATGCCAGTAAGTTCTGGGACAAGTTCATAGCTGTTAGAAATTACAGTGCAGATACAGCCTTTGAGATCCTACTCCACAGACTGTCAGACTTGACACAGGTGCCAGAGGGGCATTATTATTTTATATCACCATTTCCTCAGCATCAGCGTCACAAAGCAGGGTCATAAACTGGATTTTGAGTTAGTGTGACCTTTGGCCTGACCCAAAGCAGTCACTTTAGTATGAACAAACGCAGCTGTGTGAAGTAGATATAGTTCACCTGTGCAAAAAATAATTCGGTAGCACGACATGACCTTAGAGGGCTATAGCTCCACAGCTTATACCTCGTGGCCCACAGCTTCCCTGCCCAAAATCATCTCTGCTGCCCACTTCTACCTTACACTACACTATGGTTTGCTTTCTGTGCTTTAAATACTGGTCTCCTTTTTCTCTTTACATATCCCTTAGGAAAGTGAGATGCTTCCCTACCTAGGCTCCATTAGAGGGAAATCCAACCATCCTCCGCCCATCTCTGGGGCTCCAGAAACCTCTGGGATTTAAGCTGTACCCACCAGCTGGGGATCGCAGGCTTGCTCTGGCACACTTTATAACTTAAAGTTGAACTGTGCAGGCTTCATAAATAAAGAGAAAGAAAACAGGACAACACAGTAAAACCCTTCTGCTTTTACGTGCAGGTATAAAACCTGCTCATTGGATGCTTCACTACGCTCTAAAAGCCCAGAGTCCGCTGTAGCATCCTGTCTTTAGGAAAGTCAAAATGAACTTATTCCGTTAATTTGAACTGGGGGTGCACAGCCCCCACAGACCTGCCTCCGGAGATGCTGCTTGTCAGCAGCATAGAAGATGCCTAGCAGAGACCCTGCTCTTTCATTGCACTAGTGCATCGTTAAAAATTGCAACCCCAGGCAAGCAGGGCTCTGCAACTGAGCCTGCAGGAACCTGCCGCCGTAAGGAAACCCTCCTGCTAAAAGGCCTCCCCCAGGAAGCTGAGTCTAGACTCAAAGAGGTGCCTAATTCCGAGTGCAAACAGGGCACCCATGTGAGGACAGCGCTGCAGGGATGGGGTGCCTGCAGTCACCCCAGGATTCACTTCACGCTGCGAATGCTGGGCAGCACAGGGGCTGGCAGCCATGTCCCTGGGTGCTCCTCACCCCAGGGTCACTCCTGTCCTTTGCCATCACACCTGGGAAGTCACAGCCTGTCCGCTGTAGGAAACACCCTGTCTTGTCTCGTGCTGCCCCACTGCCTCCCCAGGGCTGGCTCCTGCCCCACAACAGGACTGCTCAGCCCTGGCCCAGCCCGACTTCATGCATGGCTTGGAGCACTTGCAGTTATTTTGCTCCTTGTTACGCTTCTTGAGAAATGGGGACAACCCCTGTCAGCCTCTCTTGAGTATCACTGCAAAACCATGTGTATCCTTGCACTGCTTGCCCCAGTAGAGGAGCAGGCACTGAGCTGGGATTAGCCCAGAACATGTAAATGCAAAAAAATAGCATCTCAGCCTCAGGTCTGCTTGCTCCTCCTCACAGTCTCGCTTTCTGTCAGGCATCAAAGCACCCTCCAGTCCTTGCAGAGCATCTGAACCATCCTTAGCCCTACTGGGGTAAGAAAAGAAGCAAAGATAGTTGGAAGAGGTAAGAACCCCACATCTCCCAACATCCCGAATCTTCTCTTTGCAGTTCAACTACTCAACCGCCTCCTTAGAAAGGTCCTCTTAGACATGAAACCACTCCTGGACATCTTTACCCCAATAAAACTGTCACCTTACCAGGACACATCCTGGCAAACAGTAATCCCTGTCCTAGAGGATGCTCCTGGCACTGTAGCGTGAGCTGGTGCCTTTTGAGATGGGAGATGCTGGATCTCCAGCGAGCTGAACCAGCAGGATCCCAACAGTAGTTTAAGTCTGTCTGAGGATTTCAAACCCCATGTTTAATGCAAAACGCAGCATATCTCTGTCATGTACAGTGGCAGACACAGAACACACCTGGCTTTCCCTTCCCTTACCAGATGGGCACCAAATTAAGTTGGAGGCAGGTTCCACACAAACAAGACGTGAAGCACTTTTCCACGACCCATGTTAATCTGTGGAGCTCTCTGCCGCAGGACACTGCAAACACTAGAAATCTGTGTGGGCTCAGAAAGGAATCAGTCAAATTCATGGCAGCAAAATCCCTCAGGTTACGCAGAGTGAGCCACAAACCTCTAGAGGTACAAAAGGCGTTCCTGGAAGCATGGCTGTGAGGCACATGAAAACAGCTACTGCTTGAGACAAACCTCGGGTTTGATGGGTTGAGTCTGACCCAAGCAGCATTCCTGCAACTTCACGACACAACCTGCTGCCAGCCAAGGAAGAGGCTGTTCCCACAGCAGTACCCAAAGGTGATGCCTCCCACTGAGAAACAGGAGTGAAATTCAAGCAGCCAAGCGCTGCAGCCTGCGGCTGAGCAGTGGAAACCAGTGCAGCACATCCCTGGTGTCAGCTGCCCTGAGCCACGTGCTGGCACCAGGGAGAACAGGAAGGAACTGGAATCGCGTTCAACACCCCCAGTTTCTTTCGGCACGCACAGGCAGATAATGATGGACCCACATGTCCTCTGTGGTGTAAAAATGCTGCTATCAGTGAAACAGAAATAGCGTTTCCTTTCTTCCTGCCCTTTGCCTGTCTTATCAGGGCAGCAGGGAGGCTCTTGGTTTGCTGCGGGTTTGCAGGGTGGGAAGGGACTCCTGCTCCCAAATTGAGGCTGTTTGCACAGTAAAGCAGGAGGGAAGCATGAAACGCCTTCCTGCCAGGAGCCCTGGAAGCAGCGCTGGTTCTCAGCCAGCACCACCCCCCCCCTCACCCCCAGTGCCGCTCCCTTTGGTCTTCCCAAAGGTCACTCCCCATTAGTCAGTGCAGCTTTTTGTTTAGGAAATACCAGCTGGGATGTCCTGTCCCGTGTGAGCAGGGCTGACCACGGCCTCTGCCAAACAACTACAATAGTCCGTCCCCTGCAGCCCTCTGGGCCCGGCAGCTCTCCAGGATATTTGTAGAGGAAAAGACTGGCAGGCTCCAAATGCCCAGGGCCAGGTTGCCCATGCACGCTCAGCATCAATCCTTCGCTCTTCCCTTTGGCTTTCCCCCAGGGCAGCGGGTAGCACAGAGGGATGGGGAGGCGCATTGGACAGGGCAGAGCTGCCTGTAAAGCTTTTGTGTTTTGAGAATACCCAGATGCATCACCGTAAGGTGTTAAAGTACAGAGGCAGAAAAAGCATTGCTTCTGTCCCTGAAAGCAGGTGCTTTCCCTGGGAATTCCAGCAGCCAGCTGGCTGCACAGCGGCAGTGCCACAGTGGGCAAGGACAAACCAAGGCTGGTTTGTGGCAGCAGGAGGGGACAGGTCCCTGCTGTGGCCAAAGAGCAACAGAGCAGTTCATCCCTAGGACACAGGGGAAGGATGAGGCATCACACACCCCAAAGCAGACAGCAAATGTCACCCAGGGCCCGTTCTGTCCCCAGCTCTGTAAGCAAACTCCCCGCTGGCCCAAGACACTAAGCTCCAAGGACTCAAAATGGTTCTGCCATCCAAAAAAGGATGATTTCAAGTCCACCTTTTAGCTGTGCCTGCAACATCTGAGGCATACTTGGCTATAGCAAATAGTATTTTTTTATTATTGCTCTTGGAATATTTCTGCTTCTGTAAACCCTGAAAGTTCAGCCACCACCCAGGCGTGGAGGTCTTAGGTGGAGACACCATTACACAGCTAATCCTCAAAAAACTGGCTTAGCGTGGATTCCTGAGGCTTGTGAAAAAAAAAGCACATTCAGAGAATTTCCCCATTCTGCAGCAACTCCCACTTCCTGCTTCACAGGAAACCCCAGCACATAGTGAGTAAAAATCAAACAAGACTCACACCCAGCCGGAGCAGTGATAAGAAATTTGGTTCTGATCCACCCTGTGGAGAAATGCAATAAAATGACAGCTTCTCAGAAGCCAAAAGACTGAATGCTTGCCAAGAGGCTAAAAATAAGCCAAAGAGGA
This sequence comes from Falco naumanni, assembly GCF_017639655.2. Taxonomy (NCBI): domain Eukaryota; kingdom Metazoa; phylum Chordata; class Aves; order Falconiformes; family Falconidae; genus Falco; species Falco naumanni. The sequence goes on from NC_054054.1 coordinate 116,227,565, forward strand.
CTATATTTAAAGGTACATACTAATAAATGTCTCTGTCCTTGATTAAATAAACTGCAACTTCCAGAAAAGCACACTCTATTTTCCAGCAGTTTGGGGGGAGCTTTGGCAGCAGGAGAATAAATGTTAAGTCCAAAACTTTCAACACATTTTAAAATAACTACCTCGTGGCTGGAGCTGTGCTGGAGTCAGGGGCATCCCTCTGACAGCAGCGTCCAGCAGGGATCCTGGGCTGGAGCAGAAATGATTCCCATTCCATTGCACCATACGGACAGAATACTTGCACTTGCCCGCGTGGCTGCAAAAGGACCCTCTCTTCAGTGATTGGTTTCATTTTGCCTGTTTACATTCGTTTCTTAGAAATAAATCATCCCTTCCATGTAAATGAGGACTAGAAGCTCCCGCCACATGCCACACGTGGCATGAGCATTTATGGTAGCACACTGCCACCTGCCAGGGGCGAGCCAGGAACAGGACAGAGGGGCCCTACCAGTGCCCTCAGAAGCAGCACCTTAGCCACTCCAGCTGAGCCTCACAGGGTGACAATTACTCCAGCTCTGCATGATAACAGCTCCAGCATCCTTAAGAAGAAAGCATTTGCACAGGGAAAACCATTGAAAGCCCCTGGGAGGAACCAACTGTGCTGGAGCTCGCTGAACAGCAGCGTTTAACGTGACAAGTAATCCCTGTTAAAACTACACTACAAGAACATGGTGTATAAATAGAGCTCAACCATGAATCATAGAAGGGATATGTGGTCTGGTTAAACAAAGCATTATTTTAATTTCAAGATTTTATAAATACATATTTACAAAAGGAAGGTATCAATCCAAAGAGTTAAACAAATGTACAGCTCCCAAGTATTGCTACAGTACAGGGAGAGGAATCATGTTAATGCAATCCCACAATTTACAATACCCATTATTCAAAAAGAAACCACATTCTTAATTTAAAACGCCTCATCCGAACTTTACAACATCTGCCACTGCGAAAGGACAATCTGCCTTGAACAGGAATCACATGACAAGAAGGAACTGACCCCTTTCATACAGCTTGTCACACAAAACACACCACTTTGCCACCTAAGTGAACACACTGCAAGCCAACATTTCACAATCCTACAAAAGGCTTTTTTTCCACCCTGCAGACCCCTGGGGGAGCACAGCTTAAGGACAGCATGCTGCATGGATTCAAGAAACGTAAAACCCTGTTGGTCGCTGGTCGCATTCCCCGTGACCCTCTGCTGAGGGACCAGTGAACAAACAGCAGATCACTCACCCTACACCCTCCTGGCCAGAGGACAAGACCCGTGGCACCAAATGCAGCGCCAACACGACACCAGATGGCATTGCTTCAACAGCATTAGTCAGGCAGCACCTGCTCCCAGATTCACTCCGTTTCTGAAACTGTGTGTGCAACCTTCCCCAGAAACTGGTTTTACTCTTAGTACACTCTCCATACAGACACAGACCTACAGGTGGCAGAGGGACTTCCCATAAATCCAGGGGTTTAAGATGTTACTGAGACCTCTAAGAATGCTTCAGATAAATAAAAGACCAGAGCTGCTCAGAAGTCACTTTCTGCAGTTTCCATGAGACTCCAATTATCTTCCCACTAAGCCAACAGCAACACTTCCTTTAGATGTTCTTCACTGCGCCCACCTCAGTGCCATTCAAGTCACAGAACCAGAGAGATGTGGAGCCAAAAGAGCACTATCTAAACTCTGTAACAGAAGCAGCAACAACCTCCAAGAACAAAATGCAACAACGTCCACAACTGAAACTATGTGAGGCATCAACTGCTGGAAGAGTTGGGAAATTCTTGGGTGAAAGAAGGCTCAGCTTGTGCATGGTTTTTCTGAAGAAGGATGTCCAGCAATTTTCTCTTAATTCATCCAGTAGTTTTAAACCTGTACGATAGCCACCTAGGATATTTTTTAGTTTGAAGTTTAGGCAAATTAATTCTAATTAATCAAACTAAAGAAAGGACTTAAACACAAACTGCTAGTAGAAAATCGAATATAAGTTGCTAGGAGTGTTAACCTGAAGTCTTGCACAATTTATTTACTTCTTTTAATTCACACTTCATGTATGCAGCTCCCAAATCTCATGGTCAGAGCAACATTCTCCGTTGTTCCCTACTGTGAATCAAGTCCGTCTTGAGGCTTCCACCACTCAGGATGCTGTTTGGTCCTCTTTAGCCACAGTCTACAGAAGGAAGAAGAAAAAAAAAAAAAAGAATAAAAGGAGTATCAGAAAACTGTGTGACTCACTGCCATGATTCTTGGGCAAGACATTTGTTTCTGCCAGAGGTCAAGACTGGTCTGGGCCTCTGGTTAACCACTGCAGTGGTAAAAGCATTCAGAAGCAAAGCAAGCCACAGAGGAGGACAATCGCAGCAGATAGCCAAGAAAGGTTTATCAATATCTGAGCTTCCAGTGAGCATTTGTGAACCTGTGGCAGCCAAACCACCTGCCCCCCGAGCTGTCTGTGTAACACAGTCAAGAAACTCAGTAAAAGCAAAAGGTAATAACAGCCTGGAAGCAGAAGGAAGGAGGGCTGCGCCTCCTGCTGCAGGGACCTATGGAAGGAAGAAAACCCAGTGGTGGAGCAGAAAAGGACTGTCGAGAAGAGCTGGCTGGAAGTGAGAAAAATGTAAGAGGCAGTGGCAGCCCTTTTGGCTAAGAGCTATGCACGTTGCAGCCGTGCACTGACACACAAGGACCAACGCAACATCCCTCCAGATGCATGGTTTTGTGGCTAGCACAATCTGAAGAGGAAGCAGTGTGACGAAAGGAGTAATTTAACAATGTGTTATCCAAGAGCAGCAGAGTTTACCAAAAGCTATTTCATTCTGTGACCACATTCACCGTGTTCCCTATTTCCAATACACCAACCATATCCCAGTAACTTCTCTGGCACTTGTCCACGGCACCAGCAAATAATACGAGCTCACAAGACACTGCAAATGGGACTTGATGCTAATAATTGGCAAGTTACTCTGTGACTTAAAGAGGCTCAAATTCACAAGGATGTAAGGTGTGAAGGGTCCCATTGCAGAACTCTAAATAACAACTTTTTCAGTTTTTCCTTTCAAGTCTAGGCAGGAAGGAAGATTATGGACAGAAAGGAGTATAACCGGAGGGTTTCCAAAACCCTGGGAATCTTACCTGCCGCAAGAACTGCTTTCCAAGATAGCTGGTGGCCATGCTCGTCAAGTTCTTTCTACTGCCAACTTTGCACCTGATATAACCATAAAGGTTGGCTCCCTGAAGCACCACTCCCATCACAACCACTGCCTAAGACACAAGAAAGTAAAGTCACTAATTTGCACTGCCTTACTTGTAACGTGCAAGATCTATTACTGATTGAGGGAGTCAACTCACCAGCCATTTCACTTTGAAAGAAAAGAGAGCGCTGAAAGCAAATATCACCCAGATCATGGGACAGGTAATTAGACCTAACCAGAAAATTCGTGACTCTGCTTCTGATGAGGCTTTACTCCCTTTCGTTGATACCTAGAAACAGAAAGGAAATGGGAGATTAACAGGCTGCTCCATCGTATAGATCACATTGTCATTTAAAACAGTCCAGAATCTACAAGCCCCCTGGTTTTTGCCTCCACACAACAGTACCGGGTGCTTTCAAGATCAGTTTCTACACCACACAGATCTTTCCGCAACAGAAGATGTTTCTATTCAAGAGACCCTTTTGTCAATTTTCTATCAGAAACTGTGGAGGCAGCTGCATCAAATCCTCTTGGAATGCTTGGGGCTAAAAGGTGAGGTTTGGGCAACATGACATTTACTGCATGGCTCATGTCTTTCTACCTTCAAACCACTGCACAGACAACCAGGATTTCACCAATCCTAGCACTGGCAGAACTAAATATTGATAATCTTAGGCATCAAAGTAGGGTAGTTTTTTCTTTACACATGCAGAGGTCTCATTCACATCACACTACTGATTTTATAAGGTGTTTACAGAGCAGAAGATCCTAAGCAAACACTCACTTCTTCCTGTAAATTAAAACATCTGGGCTGGGGTTAACAACTTACAGGTAAATTTACAGCAGTTCAGCTACCTCTCTCTCTCTTCCCCAGTACGTTTTAACTTTTCTAAACTAGCAGTTTTGAGAAAGAATGTGCACGAACTCAGCTGAAGAAAGGTTTAAGTTCGAGTCCCTACACCAGCGCAGAGGGCACATGGGATCAAGGAAACGATCTTTACCTCCCTCCAGATTTGCATGCCATTAGCTCCATACAGAGGTAAGAGATAAGGATAGAAAGGGTAAACATGTGACATTCTGTGAGGTGCCTGACAGACGGGATGCTAAAGAGGTAGCAGTAGGCACCATGAACACAAAGGCAAAGCAACAGCCATGATGAATGCTATACATTTCTTCCTACTTCCAATAGTTTTCTATAGGAGATAAAACCTAGTCAGCTGTCCAAAGTCCACACCAGAAAACTTGCAGGTTACCGGTGTGACATAAGAACCTTTACTGCATTTTATGTGGAACTTTTAAGTTACTTACATTAAGCCAGATCAATACATCATGAGAATTTTTAAACAATTCAACAATAAAAAAAGCTCACTCAGCAGCCTACATGAAACAAGCCCATGGTTACAGATCTGTGGCTGGAAGTAAATGTCTACCTTGTGCAATCTATCATCACAAGCATAACTGCCAATCAATAGGGGTTTCATAAAACAGAAACAATGAAAAGAAAAAAAAAAAGAAATATACCTTCCTGGCTTCAAATATCCAGTGACTTCTACCATCATCATCCACCTGGTTCCACCAACGAAGGCCAACCATCAGTCGCCCTGTGACATTCTGAAATAGAAGAAAAGTTATGAGCTTTATATCTTCTGCCAAAAGAAACCATTTGCCAAGGTTCAGCTGTTTGGGTTGCTACTGTCAATGGTGATCATTTGCCTTACACTTGGGAAAACAAGATTACAAGGCTCTTATGTCCGCAACAATCTATTTCCTAATATGTCCAGTACAACACTAATTTACTGTGAGGTGTACTTCTGGTGATTCCAAAGTGCTCTGATAAGAAAGCCTGTGCTAAAAGAAAGCTTAATATATATGTCCTCCATTTGATTTTCAAAAGAAACTAAGTACACAAAGATTTAAGAGTTATTTCATAACACTCTGCAATACATCACAGTACTTGAGGGTATCTGGGGTATCATTTTGTGGCAAAGGCACAAAGTTGTTACTTTCCTTGTGACATGAATATCACTGTTCAATTATTCCTATACAGTAAGACAAAGATAACAAAAGCGTAAGAGGAACTTACCTTTACAGCCCAAAAGTCACATGACAAGAGGAGGATAATAGTCACCATGCAGGCAATAAAGCTGCTAGTTAAGAGCTCACAGAGCAGATAGACAACTATCGCACTGACTCGGAAGAATAAGTGGAAAAATGATGCCACTGGATGCCTGGAATGAAGTACAGTACAGTCACAGCTCTTTCAGACAAGACACCAAGCAATTTCAGAGAAATGACACTGCCACATGATCTCCCACCAACTCACAGGATAAGGATCAGCATCATAACATCAACCCAGTGTGTAATGACTTCTGAAAATATGGGAAATAAATTGACTAGAAGCTCATCATAAGGAAGACACATTCCACATGCAGTGATATCCCACATGCAGACAGAATTTGGGGTGGAAGGGGACAGGGAGTTTTACCCCATGTTCAGTGTAAGACAGTTTTTATGGGATAAGTTTAAAAAGATTCTAGCAGAGGAAATACCTCTGAAGGAAAAATGGTATTTCTCAACACAGCAGACTTGCCCTTCTTTCTTATTTCTGCAGCTTCCAGGTCAGAAACACGCAGTACTGAGCTGAGGTCACCACAGCACGTGGGTATGGACACTGCTGTGGGGCAGGAGTTTGGGCAGGAGGAGGTGGCTGGGCTAGCTATGCCAGGACACGGCAGACAGCAGGGCAGCACAAAACGTATTCAAGAACAAAGGCTGGGAAGGGACAACAGACTAGGCCACACCAGCGCTCGACACGGTGAGAACCTCCTGTTAGAGTCGTCGTATCAGCGTAGATTCCTTCCATGCAGGAACACGAACACATATTAAACATGGGGGACCCAGAAGCATGAAGGCACAGGTCTGTAAGTTCCAACTGAGCTTCTGGAACTGGTGCTCCCAGTCACCCAGAAATTACTCTCCATTACTTCCAAATAAAGAAGGTATTTGCCATTCCATGTTTTGATGTAATATGACAGTCCTTTCTTCCTCATGCTTCTGCCCAGAACTCATCTAGAAACTCTCTCTATGGCCACTGACCTTATTTTTGACTTTTTTGATCTCCTGGATGCATCATCATCTGCATCAAAGAGAGACACATCTTCAATGTCATCACTGCTGTCCTAAAGCGGGGAACAGATACAAAAAGCTACATGAGAAAACATAATCCACTTTCAACTTCAAGCAGGGACGCTTTCGATTACCCAGAATGTTACAGCTGCCCTTTAAAATCAAAATAAATTTGGAATGAATGTGAAGATTCAACCACATACAAAGCAAAACATGCAATGTGTTTTGATTTGTGCTTTCTCAAAACTATCTAAACTCACACCGTGAGTCCAAGGATCCTTGCTGCACCCCGGCAGTTAACCGCACAGCCTTGCCTCGGGTGCTTTACTCATCGTTCCTCCCAGAGAACCCATTACCTGACACAAAAGCTGTTCCTAAGTCAGGCAACACACAGACACACACACACAGACCCCAATCTCAGTGCAGATACTGGCGACGGGAACAGAATTATCACTGTCACAGGCAGGCCGGTCTCTGTCGCAGGCCCTACAAAAGCGTGACTCCAACCCTCACCCAAGGAACGTCTCCCCTGAGCCCGGCCCTGCCCCAGAGGCCTTCCCCGCCACAACACCCACCTGCCCCGGCCCCCAACACCTCCCCCGGGTGTTTAACCGATTCGGGAGCGGTTCCCAGCGCCTGGGGGCTCCAGCGCGCAGCCCCGGGGCTGCGGGCCGATAGCAGCCGGCAGCACCTACCGTCCCCGCTCCCCCGGTGCGGCGGCCGCAGGCCCCGGCCCCCCGCGCTGCCCCCTGACCCCGCCCGGCGGGGGCCGCCTCACCTGCCGTAACATGGCCGCGGCCCCCTCACTTCCGCCTGCCGCGCCACGTCACGGCCGCGGGCCAATCGCGACACGCCCCGCCCCGCACGCATGCGCGCTGCCACGCCCCTCTCGCCTGCCGTAGCGGTGACGTCACAGGGCGGTGCTGAGGCCGTTGGCGGCTGCTGAGGGGCCGGGCCCGGAAGGGAGCGGGAGGCGGCCCCGCTGGGGCTCCCCACGGGGCAGGGCCCGGAGGGGAGCGGGAGGCGGCCCCGCTGGGGCTCCCCACGGGGCCGGGCCCGGACGGGAGCGGGAGGCGGCCCCGCTGGGGCTCCCCACGGGGCAGGGCCCGGACGGGAGCGGGAGGCGGCCCCGCTGGGGCTCCCCACGGGGCCGGGCCCGGACGGGAGCGGGAGGCGACCCCGCTGGGGCTCCCCACGGGGCAGGGCCCGGAAGGGAGCGGGAGGCGACCCCGCTGGGGCTCCCCCACGGGGCAGGGCCCGGACGGGAGCGGGAGGCGGCCCCGCTGGGGCTCCCCACGGGGCCGGGCCCGGACGGGAGCGGGAGGCGGCCCCGCTGGGGTTCCCCACGGGGCAGGGCCCGGGCCCGCAGCTCTCTGTGGACCGGCCTCCGGGATGGGCGCTCGTCCTCGGGGAAGAGGCTCCGGCACTCGGGAGCCAGGCAGGCCCACGGGGACGCTGCGTGAGCCACGGCAGCGCCGTGGAGCAGGAACACGTTACACCCAGACTCGATGTCGAGGGGAGTCGGCCAGAGGGACAGCTTTCAGAGGAAAAATGGCTTTTCTGGAGCCTCACCTTTCCTGATCCGTAACGTAGTACCTGAGAAACACGGCGAAGAGCACGGTACCAAGCCAGGTTTCAGGTTTTTAGCCACCACCATCATTCACGCAGGGCTGGTGGGTGTCTGTGTTCACTGACACAGGCTGGTACCTTCTGCAAAAGCTGCCTGTACACACCACCCAGCTCTCACTTCACTAGGCCCCTTCCCGAGTAGCTCACCAAGTCTGTGCTCCTGGGACAGGTCAAAAACAACTGAATGTCTAGAAAATGTGATAGAAAAAGCTCAAAATGGAGTTACGCCCTCAGATCAGTATTTTTAGAACATGAGGAAGGACTGAGCAGCCGTGCTGAAAACAAAGGGGAAGTTTTAAGCTTCAATTTGTGCAAAGTCTACAGAAAGACACAGAGCTTGCAGCAAAAGTGCCAGTCGACAGTGCCCTGATTATAAAATTCCTCATTACAGCCATCTGTGAGCATACACAAAACAAAAATTCTCCTGGAAAACCTCTGAAGAAAAGTCACCTGGTTGGGATTCCGCCCCCCCGCCCCTTTATTAAAGCATGTTGCCAAACATTTGCTCTGAAGACAAAGGAACAAAAATATTAATAGTACTGTATGCTTTGGTATTTTGTGGTAGATACAGCATTTTCACACACAGCATTTCCTCCCAGATGACCCCAAGGTGCTGTTCGGTACCTGCGACAGGACTCACCCGGAGCTGGGAAGCAGCTCTCTGCTGCTTCCACCGTATTCTGGCGTTGGCATTCGACACAGCTCCTTTGGCCCTCGGAGTTTCCACCCCACTCACCCCCAGGAGCCTGCGGGGGGGGCAACGAAGTGTGAGACTGTCATGTGCACTGTCCTGAAACACAACGGGGGCCCCAGACCCCACAGCTGGAGCCATCCAGGAGGAAGAGCAAGGTGTGGTGTGGAGCTGTGGCTACGGGGAAAAATCCCCAGACATGCAGACTGTAACCCTGGGGCTCAGATTCACCCATGCTCCAGGATTAACACCCCTGCTCTTGTAAAGAGCTCTGCTAGTGCCATGAGTGACACAGCCCTCCCTCTCATGACTTTCCCCCAAACTGTACTGGATTCAAGCTAACACCTGAAAAACCACAGCATAAGGGCACCATAGAAATAAGCCTGTTATACTGCAAGTCAGAAACTTAATGTTCATCATGTAAACGTCCAGCTGTTTAATGGTCTTTCATACATCTTTAATTTTATTTTATTTTATTTTATTTTATTTTTTATTTAGAAGGGGCTGCTATAGAGTTATTAGAATCACCTTATCTTAATTCTATCTTACATTTGATATACACAATATAATCTCATGGTGTCTGGTCCAGCCACAAAAAAATAAAATGTCCTTTCACTTCAATACTGCCTGCCTGCGGTTTTATTTTCACATCAATTTAAAGACAATATTAAAAAGTCCATTTTGTTTACCTAATTAACAAGTACACTTGCAATGCTTATTGAAGTCAGCATGCCATTTCACAGGCAATCAAAAACTATTACTGATTAATACAGTACTACATAAAAACTTAATTTACTCTTTATATCTTTGTTGTTGCCTCTTTTTAGTACTCTCTTGCTCCTTTTCTGCTCATCACGTGAAGTGTCAGGCACCATTCCTCTGCTGAAACACAGACACTTCTAGTTATAACCACCACTCAGATAAAAGCAAAAGCACGTTTTGTTTAGGAACACCTGTTGAGCTATACAGACAAAATTGCTGGGATGTCAGTATGGTATTATCACATCAGGATAATATAATCTACAGTTTATGGATGACAAGTACAACATAAATGGCATCTACTTACAACAAAACTCTGTTGAAACTACCTTGCCACCACTGTGCCTGGCTTTCTCTTTGCTTGTAGCTGTGTCGTGCCCTGCACAGCAGCAGCGCTGCCCACAGCACCCCCAGCTTGTAACTTCTGCCCACCCAAAGGCCAGGTACGCAGAAAAGTCAATTTAATTCAGAAGTTAAGGTGGGCAAACAACCTCCTCTTAGTTACCTTCCTAAGTGAGTTTACGTACCGTGTATGATATCTCCCCATACGTTGATTCCTTTCCAGTGCGCCTCTGACTTTCTGCTCCCAGCTTTGCATCCACTGTGCTAGGCTAAAGCTGATCACAGGACTTAGTCCAGCTCTGCCCCTGCAGGTAATTCCACACCACCTGTGTCAGCTGTAGCATCTTGCAAGTGCCTAAGCACTCACACCTGCAGGGAGATGCTGATTTACTGACTCCAAGCAGGAAGACAACACTCACTTCAGCATGGCTAAAAAGGCGTGAGCCTTTCCGTGATGTTTTTCCATCGGGCTTCCTCTATGAGATGCTTTTTTCCAGGGGGGTTGTGCCAGAGGGCCTCTGGCTGCAGCTGGGCTGGGCTTGGGCCTGATTTCTTGTAAGAAAGTGCCATCCCGTGGCTAAGCGTGAAATCCTTGCTGCTCTGTGTTTGAAAACTAACATCAGGCAAAGCCACCTCAGCCAGCTACGCTCCCTGTACCACAGCACAGCTGTCCAAGGCAGCCAGCCGCCCACCCTCGCTCATCCCCAGCCTGCACAACCTTTCAGCAGCAAAGCTGAACTGCAACTGTCCAGCTCCCACATCTGCATTAGTTTCTGGCTTCCTCACTGTTTTATTTGGACACTAGTTTTTATAACCTCTTTGTTATTATTCAGGGGGTAACGTTATTTTGCACTGTTAGCAAGGTCTGGCTTAACCCCAGGGTTTGGAAGTTGAAGATGACATTAAAATCAACCAAAACTAATCACCGCCCTTCTGTATGAAGAGTTTCGCAGACTTTCATTGCTGCTGAAAGGACCCTTTATGTCACCATGGGCAGGAGTGTCCTGCCTTGAACCTCTAGTGCAAGAGAATAAGATTGCTGGTACACTGGCCCAGGCACTCAAAGCTGGACAACCTAAGAGGTCTTTGTCTTCCCAACTCAGATCAATTTAAGTCCTGAGCATTGGTGGACATAAGCACATTTAGGCGTTTTATCCACAAAAACAGAAACCATGACTTTTTTTTTCTTAATTAAAAATAGTTTTTAAGCTGCTTCCTAGCTGGGTGGCTCCAGCATGCCCTGGTGCCTAGAGCTGTTCCTCCCCAGGGGCAAGGACTTGGCACTTCCCCTGGCTGAACTTCAGGAGGTCTCTCTCTGCCCATTTCTCCAGCCTGTCCAGGTCCCTCAGGACAGCAGCACAACTCCAGTGCATCGGCCACTCCTCCCCATTTCGTGCCACCCACCACCTTGCTGAGGGTGCGCCCTGCCCCATCATCCAGGTCATTAATTAAGATGTCTAAATCAGACCCAGTATCAGCCCCTGGACTACACTGCTAGTTACTGGCCCCCAACTAGACTTTTTGCAGCTGATCACCACCCTCCAGCCTCAGCTGCTCAGCCAGTTTTCAGTCCACACTTCTTCAGCTTATAAACTCTAATCAATCCATATAAATTCTAATCAGTTTTTTTATTATTATTATTCACACACAGCTGAGCCGTATGTCAAGCTATAGTGTCAGTGCTGTGTCTGTAGCAAAAGCAAGGTAAATCCAGGAGAGGACTCTGTCTCTTCACTCTGTCTTGAGAAATAGCTGAATATACCAATAATACTTCTTAGAAAAAACTTACAGCAGAGAAGTCTTTTACACTTAGAAATGTGTATGTCAAGATCCTTGTGGATCTTGACATGGCAGACTCAGCTGGACACCAGAATCCTCAGATACTGGTTCTTTGTTGGACAAATTGCTGGGATTACATCAGATAAACACATTAGGCCCAAGTTCAGGAGCAGCTATTTTCCTCTCCTCAGTAAAAGAATCTATAGGTAGGCCTTTAATTTTCCTTAACCAGACCTTCTTGCATGCTCTCCACTGATCTTCTAGGAGCTTTGTCTGTGCTGCCCGATACCGAGCTACAGTGGCTGCCTCACACGCTTCCTTCTGTTTTCCCGTCAGAAGCCTGAACCCACCATCACCTGGGGAAGGGTCTCCACCATACAGACAGAAGGCCTTTTTTCTCCTGGAAACTGCTTCATTTTTCATTTGTGCAATCATGACATATGTTGATTTGACCAGTTCGGAAGAAGCTATAAAGGGATGGGTAAGCTGAACTCCACCTTCAAGGAGAGGAACAGCTTTACTGTGACCACCGTGAGCTTTCTTCTGCAAACCACACGTCTTGGGGCACACAACTGGGGCAGCAGGCATGGTGGAATTCACAGTGGGTCCATGCAAAGAGTTTTTCAGCTTGAGCTGCAGCATTTTGGTTTCAGAGGGTAGAGATTCTTTTCATGGTCAGGGGATCACTTCGCAATCTTACATGTTGGAGCTGGACTGTCTGATCCTTCTTGTGTTGCAGAGGGGGTTTGTATATTTGTGCCTTTTCAGGGCGGTGTTGCTGATGCTCCCGTGGATGTTCCCATGCTTCTCTGACTTCTGCAGCGTGCTTAATGCTGGAGCTGACTGGGGCTGACCTGCAGGCATTCTGAAGCATGCTGACCCTTAAGAGAAGCTTGTCAAGGGACATTGGGCAACCTGAGCCTCTTTTCTTTTCATGCTGCAAAGTGGCTTCTGCTCTGTCAGGATGTGCAGGTACATTGAGAGAAGGGCCATGTTCAAATCCGCTATCTGTTTCCAACAAAAGAAGATAATACATTTGGAGCTGGGGATAGGTTTTGTGATCATTTGTTGGCAGGGTAGTACTCCAAGAGCAGGGATGGGTGCTGGATTGATGGGCACGTGGACAGTTCAGGTTTATCTACAGAACAGGCAGCGTGGGGAAGCCACAAGCCAGTGGTGCCCGTCTCTGTTCTCCCATCCATGGTCTCATCAGTGCTGCTGCCAACATCAGAGATAATTCTGTCCAGCTTAACTGGGAAGTGTTCCTTGCTATAGTCTGTACGGGTCAAACTAAAGTCAGGTTCTGTAACATACATTGTATTTGCGTGCAGATGGTTTGGTATCCATTTTGTTTAAAACTATGGTTTCTAAGAGGAATGAGGTTCCCCACCACCTCTGCCCTTGCACCCCTTGTCCTACAGTTTGTGCTTGGGAAAAGGCTTCAAGACAAGTCGGTTCCTGGTAGAAATCTTTGAAGTAGCCAACATCCAAGAACCACTGTGAACCGTTACTACTCAGAGCTGCCTTTGAACTGGAAATCACAAGACTTGCTCCATGGCCTAGCTCTGCTGCCTCTAGGGATGTGGAGGGTGACCTGTGCTGTATGACAGACACAAGATTGATTGTAGGATTATGCCCTGGACTAAGAACTAGATGAGGATTATGACACAAGCTGTGTAAGACATTCAGTCCCACGACCTTGCTATAGTGATTCATTTGTCACTTTGCAATGTCACGCTGTTCGTGTATCATTGCTTTGCAATACAATTCTGTTTTCCCAGGCTGGTTAACTGAAACTTCTACCCTCTAGAAATGTATTTCAGAGAACATTAAGTTACAGTGCAGGAAGGCAGAATACAGCAAAAGGAATAAAAATTACTACTTGCTTCTCACAGGATTTAGAACTGCTTGATCTGCACATACATATGACCCTGCGTCTTGGTTACAGACACCCAGAGTTTGGGGATTAGAAGTTTTCCATTGGCACAGCTCTCCTGAACTAAGATGTCAGGGTTGTCTTAAAGTTTAAGATCCCAACAGATTCTCAATATAAAACTTGAAAAAAAACCCGCTGTTTGTGATCTCAGTACCATTCCATTTTCAAGTTTCAGCTTGCCATGTCTTTGCTGGCTGAGACAATTTACATATAATAGTTTATAACAATTTTTTTGAGTTGCTGCTATTAGGTACCAACTACTTGAATAATTTTGTGCACAATTCTCCCATACCTGATAAAGAAATCAAAAATAGAATAAGGCTACCATAAAAAAAAACCCTAGATACCAGGGAATTAAGCCTTATAGCTGGAGCTGAGCACTTGTCCCATTGGATTGATCTAAAGCAGTTTCTGTAGCCACCATGGGTTTGGAAGATATCTGTTGTAGCATTGCAAGCCTTTCATCCAGAGAGGGCTTGGCTTCTAGAGTTCCTTACCTTTTGTTTAATCTATTAAATTTTTTTAGGTGCACTTGTCTGAAGAATTACTGTCCTACCTAGCTACAGGGAGCCCTTACCAGCATCTGCCCGGATTCTTGCAGAATGTGCTCTCGCCAGCTTTCCTGAGGCAAAGGCATGGGGCTGTCTGGGACCAGGAATGAAAAGCTTTTTCTGCTGCTCTGCCTGAATACGAAAAGCCTTTTCCATCTTGCAAAGCTGCTGCTGTTGCTGGCAAGCTGCTGATTTCATCGGTTCATAGCAGAGAGCTAGAAAACAGAAGAATAAGTCTTCCTTAAGTTTTACTGGTGTTCAACATTCATTATATAAAATCTTTATAACCGATGGGATTGCGAATGTTCAGTTACTGCTTTGCCTCTTACCACAACTTCTAAAGGTCTAGGTGTTAGAAATAATCCAAAGATACTTGATTAGCAGAAAACCTCAAAGAATTCAAAGATGATGGCAAATGCTGATTTTTTTTCCGAATATTATGTATACCCAGCCCATAGGGGGTTTTTTGCCACTAAAATTATAGTGCACCCCTGTTTTACAAACTGTAGATCTTTTACCAAGTAGAGCTGCACAGAGGAGGTTAACACCCGATGGCCTTAAAAGCATGAAAACTTTCTTAGCCCATTAGTTTATCTGCAACAGACAGTTTGATTGTCGAGCTAGAAGACGTGACACATACTGTATTAAATAACTCTGATTTTAAAAAACAATATCACCATGTTACAATTTTAAAAGTTGCCTGTTTGTGTGCAGTTGCATTTCCCAGTGATGGCAGCTCCTGAATGCAGGTGTCCTGTGACTTCCTAGAGTATTTGTTAATAAATAACTCAAGCACTGAATCAGCAGCATGTTTTTGTGCACGCCAGCTGTAAGAACATGAATAATACTATATCTCTGTTACTCAGTTGGAAAACGACAGTGCCTGTCTTGACAAATGTGTTGAACTTATACCAAAACGTTTTAGAAATGTATAAAGGTTTTACAAAAGGCTAAAAATGACAGAACCATTGAAACGCAGCAGCACATCTACCAGACTGCACTTAAAAAAAAAAAAAAAAAAAAAAAGCAGTGAGCCTGGATACGGATGAGGATGAAGGCAGTGGGTCCTTGAAATTGTTTCCAACTCATTTTAGAAAATGCCAACATATTGCAGAGGCTGTATGTACTACTTTGAGATGTTCCACAGCTTTTTGGTGACTGGCAGCGGATCCAGCAAGACAGCATGAGCTGGTCAGCATCTTTTGTCTCCG
Organism: Falco naumanni; assembly: GCF_017639655.2. Lineage (NCBI taxonomy): Eukaryota > Metazoa > Chordata > Aves > Falconiformes > Falconidae > Falco > Falco naumanni. The sequence goes on from NC_054054.1 coordinate 116,242,814, forward strand.
GAGCAAGTCGATACACCCGGCTGAGGTCGTGGTGTTTCTTTCGCTGAAGGCGAAGCAGTGCTCTGCTTGGAGTCCCGCTGCACTGTCCTTCCTTCCTCACCATCTCTCTATTGGCATCTGAGGTGCAGTCCCAGCTGGCATCCTCAAACTGGAACATCAACAGACTAGTTGGCAAGTTGATCACCATCCTGGAAAAGGAAAAGCCTTTAAGAGCACAGCTACCACTGACGCAGCAGGTGCCACCTAAGGGGCCGTTTGCTTCTGTGCAGTACAAAACCCGAGGGCGCTTGCACAGATCCGGGATACCCATCCCTTGTTTAAGGAAGCCGTAGCAGTTGGTCCCATCAGTCAGACTCTGTATATTTTAACTCGTACTCTGTATGGGCTCTGTGGGGCTCTCTTCATTCATCTCTATGGCAAAATTAGCTTTAAAATAACTAGGGTGAAAATTGCCAAGAGTGGACCGAGCTAGATCAGTGCAACGCCAAAGGAAACTGGAAACACCATATTATTAGGGACATTTAAACCTAAATTGGAAGGATGTACTGGATCTGGTTGGGCTGGAGTTAGTTCTCTTTGTAGCAGCCCATATACTGCTGTGTTGTAGAGTTTTGACCAAACCAGCACCGATAACACCCCAGTGTTTTAGCTATTGCTTACACAGAAGCAATTATTAATAATTAAATACCTCTAGAGTGCAGGAGTGAATGCACCTGGAAGGATTTTCCATTATTGACTTTTATAAGGAGGCAGTAGGTCAGGGAACAAAGGTGTTGTCAGGCCTTGCCTTGATTTTCCAACCTCTTAAGGAATTTGGGAGTTGAGTTCAGCTTTACAGCTGTGTCTATATCGGAAGTAGTATAGAAACAGGAGATTGTACATAGCTGAAAGGGCTAAGAAAATTCATCCATTGTTAACAAAACCAGATTATTAAAGCAGTCAGTAAGTGGAAGAGCCCTTTAAAACTTATTTTTGAGAAGGACAACAAAAAGGAAAAATATACAGTTCCTTAAATTACAACGTCATCTACAATGTTTCAGAGACTGATGACAGCTGTTGTCACCAACCTGTTTCCTGCAGCACAGAAAAAAGATACGGGCCCCCCTCCGCTATTGACCGTCAACACTTTCAGGCAGGTTCCAGTTAAGTAGTTAAATATACGAATCTTTCCATCAGCACAGCCACTGACGACTCTGAGATAGAGGAACTCCAGAGACAGAACTTCCCTGAAAACACAACACGTCACTGTTGGTGCATTCGCTGTGCTTGCACAAGGAGGCACGATCAGCTACTTCTGTTGTCTTGGAGGAGGTGCAAAGGTCTGCCCCCATCAACAGGCTGAACAGAGGAGCTGATCAAAATGTTTTAGAGGTTTAACAGTGAGATCCTTCCTAATCACGCATTGCCCAAACCAACCCACCCAATGCATCCTCATAGCAACCAGTATGGTTATGGTTATCTGCTGTGTTTTAAATTTCATTTTATGTCTAGAAAAGCTAATGAAAACAATATGATGCTAGTTTTCAGGGTTCCAATATACAATTAAAGTATTACAAAATAGCATAACATACAGTTGGTAGGGATCAGCACATAGTTACGGCCACCTTCAACAGAGAGGGTCAATTCTTGACCAGGTAGCATGATACCCTGTTGCATATGGCTCGGGATCCTTGAAATACTGGACTATGCACTGTCAGTCACTCCTGTTCATGAACAAGCGGTTGTGTGTTTGGGTTTGAGGTTGTTACAGGTCTTAACTGACAAACGGTTACAACCACGTAGTGCCTGACACTGTTCAGGATGAGGGTTGTTGAAAACAAGGATATTTCAAAAACCAGGACTGATAATTAAAGCATTTTCTATTCCTATAGGGGAGGCATTTTCTTTATAGATTTAGTAAACGGTTGAATACAACTTGAAACACAGCTGATTCTTACTTAGGGTGGCAGAAAGCCGTTAGGCATCTCTTCATGTTTCCCAACATGCTCCATCCTAGAACATATCCATCAGTGCTTCCTGTGACTAGGTGCCACTGATCAAAGGACAAGCACTTAACTGGGCCTTGGTGCCCCTCTAAAGTCTGCAAAGTAAAAGAAATAGGTGCAAAGCTGTCAGCAATGTGGATGTAAATATGCTAAGATACCTTACAGCATTCACGATACCAGCCTTATGTACCAACTACATTGTAGTTTTATTGGGTGTTACCATACCAATACACCCTATGGATAACTATGTTAGTTTTGTAGTGACTTGTAAAACATATTCTGGGCTTATTGCTGATTAGCTACTGGCATGGAGTTAACATCCATTTTCCCTATCTATTACCTGTGCCAACGTGCTTGGAGTTACTGCACCACAACCTTGGTGATCAATTGAATGTTCGCCCAGGAGAGAAGAGAGTGGACTGCCCTGACTACAGTGGAAGGAGCAATTGCAAGCTTTCCTCAGCTGGAGCTGGGATATCATGCATTCAAGATGCATCTCAGTTTGCAACTCTCTCCCCCATGGGTAGAAAGAGCTTCACTCCTTTCAGAGATGAGGACTAATACTAGTTCTGGATGCCTGCTAGTGTAATTAGCAGACTCTGGCCTCAATCTTTGCATTGCAGAGCAGTTATCCAGCTGCTTCAGCTTTATAAACGGGTTTCGAGAGCAAGTTTTGTATTTTGAGCTAACCCCTGATGCCTCCAACCCCAAGAGCTGTTAAGTCAAGCCTTCCCACCTTCTTTGCTGATTCTGAATGTTTCTGCAGGAACAGAGATGAATGATCTACAGAGTACAAGTAATGATGGGGGTTGAGGCAGGCAAATAAACCCTGGGTTAGAACTGACAGCTGTTTGCAAATCAGTTTTTATATTATTTCCTTACAAATAAATCCGCAGTTTCTTTTATCAGTTTAGACTGCTTTTGGTTTTGTTTGGGGGGATTGGCTTTTTTTAAAAAGCCTCTGACAAAAGCAAAAAGCTACGATTTACCAGTTAGTTTACTAGCACAGAAGATTTTTGACCACTTAACATGAAATTATGCACCTAAGAAACTTACTTTGATCAGAGTGCCCGTATCAGCACACCAGACTTTCACCAGCCCTCGGTCGCACCCACTGACAACACGCCTGCCATGCATTTTAACTACCCAAACAGTGCTGCCATGCTTCAGAGTCTTGAGACATTTCCCACTCTCCAGGCTCCACACTGTTAAGGGCAAAGGGGAGGAATATTAAAAATACATATGCCCCAACAATAAGTTTTGCCGAGTACAACAGGAATTAAAAAGCACTACTGGAATTACAGATATATCTTCTACCTGCAGCTCTGCACGGAGCCAGGTGTTGACTTAGAAAGTATAATTGACATGGCAAAAGTTTTAAAAGCAAAGTCCAGAAAACAGCACTTTTTTTTTTCATCCTTATTCTATAGGCTGAGTAATAAGGAAACCTCTGACAAAGCTGAAAATTAATGCCCCTTTCCCAAGAGCTGGCGCAGCCCTATAGCCATAAAGCCATTAAAACTGAATAAAAGCAGAAATAATGAGAATTTATTCAGTGACCCAATCAGAGACCTTGTACGTGCATGCGTCCACAGCTTAGGCTGTTCTGGAAGCACAAAATAGGACGCACAAATTCACCTTCTTATAGACTTACTTTCATACTCACACATCACACTGATCACAGCTCCCATGGACTGTGCCCACTGTTCACTACCACCTGCCTCCCGCTGGGAAGCTCCTAGTCCTGGCTCTCACCTTTTACCATCCCATCTCTGGCTCCTGACACAAACTGCTCGTCATGGAAATCCAAGCAGGTGACTGTTGCCCAGTGACCATTAAAGGTTTTCACACAAGCACCACTGTATATATTCCAGCATCTACAAAGGACCAGCCAAAAAGGAAACACAGTCATCTTATTCGTTGTTTCCTGCTTAATGGGCCCAGCTCTTCCATACACACTAGATTAAAATCAGGACTCATTCCACTAAGGCATCAGAGGATTTGAAATGATCCAGTCAGGCTTAGTTTTAAATCTTTTACCCAGGTACTTTCTTCATCTGCCTCCAAACTGTCCGGAAAGGTATAGCTAGATTTCACCTTTGGCACAGTTACTTTCAATTAACCTTAAAACGTAGAGGTTGTTTCTTTGCTGGCCGGTGCCAAGATGACTTTATCTAAAGAACTCAACCCCACAGTTAAATAAACTTTTGGAGCAGGGAGGACAGAGCCTGGATCCATGTAAACTTTCCCCTTTGATGAAGTTGTGCAATTGCCATGCCAGAGCCAGACGACCCGCTGCTTAGCTTTTCGCCCCTCATCATGATACTCTCGGGATTTAGGGATAGATGGGAGAGCTGATCGCCTCCACCCTTGTTTCAGGGTGCGGTACCTGGGCAGGAGCAGCTGTACAGCGGGTACCAGGGTGTCGAGCCTGCTTAGCACAACACACCATCTAGAACATCACAGAGAAACCCAGCCTTCCAGAACCCGATGCTGATGTTAGCAAGGCCAGAATCTCACCGTGAGTGTTTATTTGAAACCTCTCTGGTGTTTTAAGGTACTTTAGGAAAACCTCTGTATCCTATTTTAATCACTCGGTACTGGGTGAAACTGGGCGACAGAAACTGCCTTATGAGTGGAGAATGTGTTCCCTCATCTTCTGTCCTTTCATCATTACTCTAACGAAAGTGATGGAACGAGGCTTCCTAAAGATTGGAGTGGAAGGAATAAAGTTTCACTTTTCCTATCTGCACCAAGGGGCTGGTATCCCATGGCACAGTCCCAGTGCTGCTCACCTGATGCTGAGGTCAACGCTTGCGCTGAGAACGAGCCCCTTCTTCTCGTGGAGGAAGAGCGCTTGGATGCTTCCAGCGTGGCCAGAGAGCAGAGGTGGCATTTCTTTCATTCCCGACATATCAAGAAGCCTCACTTTTCGGTCTGCGGAGCCGATGGCTACCAGGTTTCCACCATTATAATGGATTATTCTGCTTTTGTCTGATCTGGGTAAGAAACAGTGACCGAGATGGCTTTAGCCAGCTAACAAGGTACAACAGATCTAAGTCTGGGACAGGCATTTTTCTGATGCTTAATGGTCCTCATTGAGCATCTTGATGAGCAATACACTTGAGAGTGTGAATCCTTTGCAAGGCACCACAACTGAGGTCCCCGATTCTGCGTACCCAAGTTTGTACTGGAAGGTAAGTTTAAAGAGGGGAGAGCCCATATCCCTTGTGACGGGCTGTGGATCGCTAACCCTTGTGTCTTTAAAAATAGCTTATCTTGGTATCTTTATAAAAAAAGCTGGATTTGACACTGGGGATTTCTTAACGTTGATGCTGAGACCCTTCTCCAGCCATACTTTCCCACAGAAGGATCACAGGGAGTGGGACAGGCTTCCAGAAGCTGCTGTTTGGCCCTACAGCCAGGCAGTCTACTCACTGGTCCATGAGGACACGAATATTGTAGGAGCCACAGAAGACATTTCTCTCTTCCAGCTGGATTGTGTCAGTTTTCAGATCATGATAGGCTGCCTGCAGGTTCTGTTCCTCCTAATGGAAGGAAAAATAGGGGAAAATAACCTGGGGAGGGAGGAATGCAGCATTATTTCATAGTGTTGAACATCAGCTTGGTCACCACTACAGTGATGAGACTAACAGAGACAGAATGTGTTGGTAAGGAGCACCTGGAGCGCAGGAACTCCCTGGTTAGTGCAGAAACAAGGGTTGTTCCCATGCAGTGTTCTACGGCAAAAAAAAGGAAGACCTGACAGTTACAGCCTTTATACTTTGGGAAAAGGCCATGTCCTTGCGATGCCAACCAGCCTCACCCACACCCCTGGCCTACAGGCTATGCATGCAGCTGGGGGATGCACTGGGAGAAGGCAGGAGTTCAGGGATGCAGGCTCCCTCCCATGCAAGAAGGTGCTGAGCAAGCACTGGTCCTTATGAATTGCTCACGATGGTGCAAGCCAGAAGCAGGAGAAGAGCAAAGCAGCTCAGAGTTCACTGCCCTGTTTTCCAAGGCCACCATGTCCTCCTTCCTCCCCCATTACTGAAATGCAGGATCCATGGAAGGCAAACAACTGCCAACATACCTCTGTTTTACTTCCCCCTTTGTGGCGTTTCACTCTGATGACATCACCTTCTTTGTTTAACTGTGGAATTGTCACATTGACTGTTTCAGCATAGTTTGAAACTGCTCCTCTAGGGCACAACCCCTGGAACAAGCCAGCAGAGACACAGTCATGCAGAGCCCAGGCACTCAACAGATGCTGCTCATGTGCTGATGCTTCAGCATCTCCATGGGATGCAAAGCTGAGCTGCACACACCGGCTTGTTGTTGTTATTAAGAGACCTGGCTTGCATTTACCGCTCTGTCAGTATAAGATTTAACTTCTTGTAAAAAAATAATTGCTTTTTATTTTTTTCCAAACTCTAGTCTTCAGCTTTTAATAAGCTGCAAAATTTCACAGTTCATCTCATCTTTGGAGCAATCTGTTGATTCAGAACCCAAACCCACTGAGATGAGAGGCTCTCAAAACATCTTTTGTGCGTGAAACCTTCCGTTAAGCCTTCTTTGCTAGCACAGGGGTGAGACTTCTACACTCTCCACAAATCAAAGCGTACAAAGACTCCTAACTATCTCTTTGGGGATTTACCTTTACACTTCCCTTGGTGCATGGCAGGTCTGTACTAACCAGGACAAGCCTTCCCTAGAAGTTCTGCTTCAGCATGCCCCCCCCCCCCCCCCCCAGCTCTGGCTTCCCAAAGCCACCTAGCATTTCCATCTTCCCATGTGGGGCAAATAAATCGCGTTCTTGAGCTGTCTCAGGGAGCTGCTGGAGCTCTGCCCAATTTCCACTAGCACTGGGAAGTCCAGCATTTGCATTTGTGACCAAACTCTGCTTTCTTGATTACAAGAATGTTTTCATACATTTCTAGAGTAACAGGCTCTCTGAAAGTCAGTAAAAGCTCTTCTGCTGTGCTTGCTTGTGACAGCATGAACATCTAACCTGGCTTTGCTCTGCAGGTGGTAAAAGAATGAACAGGGTCAAGTTGGGAGGTAGCCTCCAGCAGAAGCACCTCCATCTAATGGCTTGGGCAGTAGCAGGAAAACCACCCTCTTTTTAAAGTGCATAATGATGGCAGAAGCCCAGGCATCTTACCTGTAAATACAGGATCTTCTTCTGTATTACACTTTGACACGCATGTTCCCTCTTGACTTCTTTGGCCAGAAAAGCCCAACATCTACTCACAGCAGCACAAGCATCGAGGGATTTTTGATCCAAAAGCCCTAAGAAATTAAAAGGACAGATTGGCTAACCCCTATCCACGCTAGAGACCATTCATTACCCATAGGGGAAACCACCCTTGGAAAAAACGGAGCAGCTTTACCCAGGATGTACATAGACAGGTGAGGTGGCAGGCAGCGAATTAAATCCTTGGATTGGTTGACATTAGAGGGTGACTGGAGAGATGCAGGAGCCACAGTGACACCTTGATCGGCTAAGGACGTGATAGGTGAGTTTTCCTCTGTATCAGGACCCTCCTGGGTGAGGCAGTCAGTGGTTTTGGGCCAGGAGCACATTGCTGGTGGTTGAGCACCTAGAAGACAGGGGAATTTAGTCTTGCAAGTGCCTGAGCTTTGGTGACTACTAACAGTACTGTTGTTAGCAATGCACTGCAAGAGTTAGTTGACCTTAATTTGATTCTTCTGCTAATCCCTTTGGAACTGTACCATTCCAAGGAAAATGCTGAAAACACTCAGGGTCTTGCAGGACAGCTCACACCTGTGGTGTCTGAAGGCAGAGGATGCTGATGGATAGCAAGGGCTTTTCACAGCTGGACACACCAGGTGATCAGAGGGGATGCAGGAGGCCCTGGGTGGGCTTGGTGGGGACGCAGTGACCGCTTTCCTTTCACAAACATAAAATACTTTACCTCTTCCACCTCCATCTACAGCAGTGACCAGCATGGGAGGGTGTGAGGGTGCCTGTCCCAGACTAAGGGAGGACAAAAAACCTCATGCCAAGGACACAGAACTTCTTTCCTGCAAAGTGGGAAACCTCTTCCTGCAGCCATTAGATTTTCTTCAATAAAAACATGATTTATGACATGGCAGAAGAAAGGGGGACAAATTTCTCTGTTGTCCCCAAGAACAGAAGGTAGACACAGCTGACACCCTTCTCACATCAGTAGTTTTGCTGGTGCCCGCATACCTCTAGCATCTTTGCCAAACTTCAGCCCCCACAGTGTAAGGCTTCCCTTCCTTTTAGGTGCAACACCCACTGCAGGGCTGGGTTTTGAAAGACCCTACCCCTGGCAGAACAGCATCTCCATCGGAAGGGGGGACACTGCCTCAGCCCTTCACTACGAGTCCTGTCAGCACCTCGGCAAGCATGGGAAGTGATTCAGAGCGAAGACAAGCACCTGCTGAATGGCATCACCTCCTCTTGCATGGCACTTCGAACTTCCCAGCTAACTATTGCCGTGGTCTTCCCTGCTTTTTTTCCAAAGTGACCGAGAACTGACTTGTTCCTAGGCAGTGCCAGTTGTTAGCGCCCTGGTATGAAACCACAGGTTTCCCGTCCCCCACCCCCAGCACCGAATACTCAGGCAGTGGTACCTGTCATACTGAGATGGCCAATTGCAGCAGATACGGTTTTAAGAGCTGCAGGAGAAGTGCTAGAAGACCGTAGTGGAAAGAGTCTGGTACTGGGCTGAGGACAGCTGTCTTCCTGGAAGCTGCTCTGGAATTCAGCTGATGAGCCATCTACATCTTCCTCTGGAAGAATTAAGCACAGCGTCACGTCAAACCTTACAGTAGGCATCTCAGAGCTGAATTACGGAATTGCTGAAATTGGAATAGTATCTTAGGCATTTTAAAAAATAAATCATGCTATATTATTTATTCTATCCCTTCTAGCTATGCACAATTAATCCGTTCAGTACTTTCTTTAGTGTAGGTTTCATTACTTAAAACATTCCATTCACAGCCACGCCTCCTGAGATGTGTCGCCCAGAAGAATTCATGAGGAAGTTGTATTTTTTTGTTATGTTGTAATGGAGTACGGTTGACAAGCTATTACTTCATTACTCCTCTTCCCTTTAACAATGACCGCATTTACAGGGTCACTGCGTGATGGTGCACTGGCACTGCAGTGGAGCTGGGTCAGGATAAAGTTGCCGGGTCCGAGTCTTATCTGGCCCCATCTCCTACTGCCAGGAACACCCCATTCCCTCCATGACCTGTCCTCACCCCTGGCTTTGCTCACTCATTCCCTACAGCTGGAAAGGATAAAAGACCTTAAACGTTACCAGATTTGCCGTATTAACCAGAAGGTTAATACCACAAGGCAAATAACTCTACAGTTAACAGTTGTGCAGGGCGGGCAGTCTCTTTCAGCAGTTACCCTCTGCACACCTGCATGGAGAGTTTTGCCACATGCAATAAATCACCTGCTAGAGAGGAACAGCCAGAGCAGCAGCATCAGGAGCTGCCAGGCTGCTGCAGGTGACAGCCAGGAACCTGGGTAACGTTACCTCCACCTTAGCATCACTCCTGGACCATAGTGCTTGTACCCTCATTGCAGCTCTGGCACAGCCTGGGCATCCCCCCCAGCCCAGAGTATGACCCAAGGAAGCTCAGGGGCAAATCTGGATCTCCAGGACCGGAGAGGGTGACTGCAGCACTCCCCCTTCCCCGAGGGACACCAGATACACTCACAAACAGCTGATAATCCCAGCCCTAGCCCTCTGCCAACAAAAATCCATCCCCGGACAAGGGAGAACACCAGCAAGGGCTGCCTCTCCCCCGCTGGCCCCGCAGGGAAGGGCTCGCTTGAGAGCCACGTGCCCTGGTGGTGGGTGACATCCCCCTGCCTGGGGCAGGGTTAGCATCAAACCCCCCCCCCAGCCGCCTCGCACGCTCCAGCTGGGAGAATCCGGCGCGGGTTGGAGCCCCGGGCGGGGGGGGCGATGTTTGGAGCCCAGGGGGACCCAGCAGAGCCCCACCAAGGGCCGTATCCACCTTCCCTGTGCCGACAGCCTCACAGGGCACTACGGGAGAACCGCCACAGCCCCAGCACCCCCAAACCTCAAAGGCGCAGCCCCGAGCGTCCCCGGGGGGAGGATTCGGGGGCGCCACTTTCCGCCGGGCAGCGCGGCATCACCTGCGGCGTCGCTCCGCACCCCTGCGTCCCGCGACCGGGGAGACAATGGTGACACCGGTGACACCGCCAGGGCTGCCGGAGCCCCGGCCCCGCTGAGCTGCCCCACCCCCGGCAACCATCCCCGCCGCGTCGCTGCTGCTAGGAGACCCCTACCGTAAACCTCCGAGCGCCACGCCGGATTGCTACTAATAGCCGCCCCTACCGCACACCGCTGCTAAACGCCGCCCCCCCCCCCCCCCCCCCCCCCCCCCCCCCCCCCCGAAGGGTTTGGGGGTGACTTCTGTAAAGCAAAGGGTGTAAAAAGTCCTGGGGAAGCAGGAGCGCAGCTGGCCCCTGGGCACCGCGGTTGGGTTATAGAGACAGAAACCCAGAGGCAATACGTGTGAGCTGGACAGCACTGAGCCAGGGTTTGGGAAGGGGTTGTGCAAAAGTGCTTCACGAGCGGCTTGCTTTGCTCAAATGTATTTTTTACTGATCTTCCCCAGATTGGGGAGGAAAAAAAAAAAAAAAAAGATTTAATTTAGTCATCTAATGAGTCAAAAATGCATGTGCAATAAGAGTAAAGGGTGGTTCATCCATCATTTGAGAGAAGGTAGGAGGATTAACTAGGTCATTAGAAAAAAATATAATGTTTGGCAAGAAGGCAGAGCATTGCAGAGCAGCCCAGGTGGGAAAGCAGCAGAACAGGCAGGTGACAATAAACTCATACCCCCACATCCCTCACGGGGACAGGTACAAATGCATTAGGACAGCAGGGCCACGTACCTGGGTCTCACTCCGTGCACAGCAGGTTTGGGGCCCTCTTTGCCCTTTTGGCTCTTTCCCTGTTGTAGGCAGGAGTGGAAAAGACAGCGCTGGATGGGAACACTGCGTGCTCCACCCTGCAGAGGCTTCGGTGCCGCAGGTACAGTGGTTTCAGGTTTGGTGCACACAGAACAAACATGCTGTGCGAAGCTGTCAGCCCTGCGGGCTCAGGCACCCAAGCCGCCATCCCACGCAGATCCCCCACGTGGGATTTTAATGCAACTCTTTTGTGGAGCGAGTGGAGAAAAGCAGGGCTCCAGCCTCAGCCGTTCTTCTCCAGCGAAGCACTGCTTTCCTGCCAAAGAGCTACTCGCGGCAAATCCACCCCTTCTCACCAGTCCCACACCCAGCGACAGGCTGCCTGAGTTTACTTGCTTCTTTAAATCAAAGTTTGGAGCTCCCCCGTTCAGAGGTCACAACCCCTCCCAGGGATGCGTCTCACTCCCTAGGCACAGTAGTATCTAGGAAATCATTTTGCGAGCAAAGATTATCCATTTAGGACAGCAGCACCCAGCATTGATAAAATGCTACCCCAGGGCAAGAGAAGCCCCCAGCCTCACCTACCTTCCCTGGGAGGGCACAGCCACCTCCGCCCAGGGCAGGTCCCTGCTGTCACCCCCCTCCCACGCTTGCAGACAGGTGCAAGCACCCCAGCAACACCCACCAAACCCAGCCCTGAGACCCCCACGTCACCTCAGCTGCCTCCCTGCCCTTCCATCCCAGGCTCCCTAGAGACCCCAAGCCCCACTGCTGAGACAGCACCCCCTGCAACAGGCATAACCCCCCCAGCCAGAGGGAAGCAGGAGGGCTGGGAGCATGTCCCACCCTGCCGACTACTCAGATAACCCCTGGAGTTACTTTACCAGCTACAAAAAGCACACAGAGCTGAAATGGCACCTGAGGGTGTTTTTTAGAGGTAAATATTGATGTGAAGGACTTCAGAGAAGCACAACCCAGCAGCTGAGGTAACAAGCTAAATATTATTTTTTCAATCTGTTTTACTCTCCCACGTAGCCCCCCCTGAGCTATAGCTCTTCCCTGCTGCAACCCAGCCCTTTTATTGGAAACCTGTGCTCCTTCTCCAGCTGAAATCATTTTGCTGCTGCTAGAGCTCGGGTGGCTCTGCTCTCCCTGGGGGTGCCTGTCCCTGGGGGTGCCCTCCCCACAGTCAGAGCCATGGGGGTTCGTGTTTTGAACTAAGCAATAAATTCCTGAGATGCGTAAGATTCATTTGAAGATTACAGCTGTGGAGGCAAATCAGCTAAAACAAACTGAATGTTTTCCTGGCTCAGTCTGTCCTGGGACACACAAGAACCTGGGAAAGATGAAGTCCCATATCTGGGAGGTTTGCACTGGGAAGAACTGGATGCAATGGGAAACATACCAGTTTTCCAAGGCTGGGAGACACATTCCTGCCACTGGAAGGAGAAGCCCAAGTTATCGCTGAGGCCAGGCAGGTTGGGCATGCGTCAGCGTCATTTTTCCCTTGCACAGCTATTTAAAAAGAACCTCCTTTTCTTTGAAGTCCCAGTGGTTTGGAATAAAGGCTGGAGCATGCCTGGGGGCTAGCAAGTAAATCCCCCTCGGTGCAGGGGAGGTTAAAGCACCACAAGCACAGTTGACATATTGAGCAGTCTGAGATGGGAGCTGTGACCTTAGTGGCAAAGCACCTCCGGCTTCCCAAGCACAGCACCCCTCTCCTTCGGCACATTTCCCCCTGCACTGAATTTTTTAATATTTTGATGGCCTAAAGGTTGTTCGTAAGGGTTTCATCCTTGTGCAGCGGGATGCAGGGATGGGAGTGAGCATGATTTACAGTGTCGCAGGCTTTATGGAGTGCTGGAGGGTACAGAGGTGGGGCAAAGCAGGGTGTCAGAAGCGTTAGGTGCCTGTCACCTTGGTTGTTGCAGCCAGCTCACACACCACCTATGAAGGGCAGGGAAGCCTGAGCATCACCACCCTTATGTCAAGAGGCTTCACGAGTGTCCTTATAAACACCATCATCCAGTTACGGTGGTTATTTTTATTGCAGAAGCTCTCTCAGAGTCTCTCACCGAAAGGAGGGAGCCCCCAGCACAGCCCTGGGGGGCTCAGGCAGCCCTGCCACGGGGAGAGAGGCTCAGGGCTGGCCGGTACAGGGGAACAAAACCGGTGCTGCCGTCCTTGTGTCGCTGGGACGTGGGGAAGGGTTGGGAGCAGGCTGCCCATGGAGCTGGTGGCAAAGACACCTGGCAGTTCTCTGAGGGGATGTTCAAAGCTCCAAGTGACCCTCCTGCTGGGTGACTGCCGCGGCAGTGTTCATGGTCGCGTGGCTTGCTCTGATTCCAGAAGCGAAGGCACCTGGAAGACCCTTTCCCTCTGCCCGCCGCTTTCTGCTTAGGAGGGTACCGGGCGCCGAATAGCAAAGAACTTGCAAGGTATCACCCTGCTCTCTATCTTGAGCCACAGGGACAATAAATCCGTCTCCTCGTACTTGGAGGCGAGCTGGAAGGTGAAGCTCTGCAGCAGCGTGGTGAGGAAAAGGAAGAGCTCGATGCGGGCCAGCGCCTCGCCGGGGCACATGCGCTTCCCTGCGGGCACAGAGAGGGGAGGGTGAGCACCGGGCTGATGGCTTCATCCAGCATTTGGGGAAAAAACAGCATAAAGAAGTAACGAGAAAGCTCATATTAAGGATATAACTTTGGTGCCAACCGATATTCGTGCTGGCAGTCCCTGGAGCGGAGCTGCTGCAACGGGTGTGTGCAGGGCTGAGCACTGACCTGCCGAGAAAGCCATGAAGGCTTTGTGCTTCCTGAACTCGCCCTTCTCATCCAAGAAGTGGCCTGGGTCGACTTCTTTGGGGTTCTCCCACTGGGTTGGATCCGTATGCACGGAAGATAATACCGGAATAACAACCATGCCCTGCAGGAGAGGTATGGGACAGGGGAGCAAGGACATCAGTGCCGTGACATAGGGCTCTGCTGAGGGTGACTAGCAAGTGAGGAGCATCTGGGGGGTGTGGGGGGAGGCTGGGTGCACACCCCGATGCCCACCCAGACGCCTGTGGGGAGGCAGCCTGGAGCAATGGCTTGATTTATGTTAAACCCCCTGTTGCTGCACAAAGCCCGAAGAAGGGAGGTGTTCCTTCTAAAGTGGACGCTGTACAAAATTCTTGGAGTCAAATCTGGACCAGCGGCTGTCCCCAGATCTGCTGAGGAGTGGGGGGCTGGCTTGGCCTCTTGCCAGGGCGAGCTCAGGCTCCCAGCCCCAGCAGCCCTGCACATCTCTCTGCTGGAAAGAGGTGTTTTCCAGGACAGGCAAGGGACGCGGGGGTGTGGGCAGCATTCACCTCCCTCTACTCCTCTGCTAAAAGGTTATCGCCATCTCCACCCACAGAGGATTGGGAAAGAGCCGGGACCTTCAGGAGGGAACAAACAGTCCAGGGGCAAAGGCGAATGCCATTCAAGCCCCCCTGCCACCCCTCCTCGCGGGGACACAGAGAGTCCAGGGCCATGACATCTACCTTGGGGATGGTGTGGCCCCTGAACACAATGTCCTGCGTGGTCATCCGTGGGAAGTTCTCGATGCGGGACTTCTGCAAGCGCTGCAGCTCATGGATCACTGCATTAGTGTATGGCATCTTCAGCTTGTCCTCTGTGCTGGGAGCACGGGCAGCGCCCACCACCGCATCGATCTCCTCTTGGACCTTGGCTGGGGAAAGGGCAGGCATGGAACCGCGTTGCTTGCTGTGCAAAACACCCCATAATTTCTTACTGGCCTCCATGGGCACCTATCCTAGAGCCAAAGGATAATCTAGCAGAGAGGGAGCAACCCCTTGCAGAGACTAGAAATAGGGTCACTGCCCGCATACCTCCCCAGGTCAGCCAGGTTCAAAGCATCTCTCCCAGGCCAGTCTGGGGCCACCTGCACAGGCAGGGATGGACAGCAGGGAGCAGGTACCCAGATCCCTCTGGCCTGTGCAAATCTGTGTCTGATGGCTTGTGTCGCCTGGGGTGAGCATGCAGGATGATTTTGGTCTCCCCCCGACAGGATGGTCCAGGGCTGGGATCTCTGTCTGCGCCTTTGCTGCACCGTGACCCCCCCCCCCCGGCACAAGGAGCCGTCACGTTCTGCTGCCCTTACCTTGAATATGGGGGTATTTTGCCAGGATCAAGAGGCAGAAGACCAGGCTATTGCTAGTAGTCACCGTCCCGGCGCCGAAGAGGTTGAATACTGACATAACCAGGTCTTCGTGGCTGTACATGTTCTCTGGGCTGTTCTTCTCCTGCAAGGGTGCAGTGGGGAGGGGATTCAGTGTTATCTGGGTGATTTACCAGGCTGCAGCCAGGTCTGGAGGTCAGCCCTCGCTCCCCGCCCCCACCCCCCCACCCCCCTTTGTACTATCTCTACCTTTTCTGCTTTTATAAGGAAACAGTCGATGTAGTCCCGGGGGCAGCTGGGATCCAGCGTGAGCTTGTGAAGCTCAACTCTTTCTCTGATGTAGTCCTTCAGCTTCTCACACCTGGCCAGGACTTTCCTGTGTGGCCCTGGGAGGTGGTGCATGATGTTGGGGAAGGTGTTGTAGACCTGCGGATGGAGAAGGCACAGGAGGGCTCAGGTGCCTGGATGGAGCTTCCCACACCTTCCCTCAAAGCCATGCTGTCCCGTCAAAGCCAAGGAGCAACCCTCCTGCCTAAGCATGTCAGACATGAGGGTGCTGAGCACACCAAGGATGCCTACCGCAGCGATGGGGGAGAGGAAGAAGCTGATGTAATTCCCGATCACATCCAGTAGCTCCAGAAAGGCCGTATCACTGTAGCTGTAATGGTTCCCAAAGACGACCGAGCAGATCACATTGGCAACTGCATGTCTGAACAGCATCAGCGGCTCAAAGGCATTTCCTGCAGTTGCAAAAGAGGCAAGAAAGGGTTCAAAAAGTCAGCATGTATCTGCTTCAACACAGAAAACACCTTCCTGCCCCTTCGAGCCCTTGTCCTTTGAACTCCGAGCCCTGGTTGAATCTGTCGGGTCTAACAGCCAAAGCAGAGAGCCCGCCTGAGCTGTGGGCTCCTACATCTACCTCCCTGCTCCTAGCCCCCTACCCAGTGGTTGGGACTGAAGAAAGCAGAGGCATCTCCAGGTGCTTTGGGCTCCTGCTGACGTACCCTGGTGATCTGGGGGGCTGCAGAGCATCTCCCTTCAGCAACCTGCCCCCTGCCAGCACCACACATCGGGGGCAGAGGAGCCTGTGTACAACTGAGCTTCCATCTCCTCTTACATTCAGGAAGCCCCAGAAGAGATAGTGGCACTGGCAGCAGCTCAGCTTTGCTGGGGAGGAGGACATCACCCTGATAACCCCCGTGTCACCAGGGCAGTATCTTATTTGTGCATTCTGCCATGCAGTTTAGTTTTCTGTTTCTGTTCTTTCAGCAGTGGTTGCCACTCCCTGCACCAGTTCAGGAGCAGGATCTCCCACCCTGCCCTGTAAGCCATGGCCATACCGCATCCCTGCAGCTCTCGCTGGGTGGGCTGGGGCTGGGGCTAAGCCCATAAGGTCTACAAGGGCCATTCGCACCTGCCATTGCAAACAGCTCCAGGGACCACACACGTCCTGTGAGGCTGTTGTGTGCCCTCTGCCTGCTGCAGGGGCCAGAGTGGACATGACCCACATCACCTTTGAGTTCTGCCAGCAGATTCACCAGGTGCTGGGTCTCCTGCTGCACCCGCTGCGACATGGAGCTCTTCCCCATCCCAAAGTCCCGCAGGGTGCTGAGCGTGAACCTCCGCAGCTCCTGCCACTTCTTTTCATTGTGGGAGACAAAACCTGGAGGGAAGCAGTGGAGACCACTCACCTGCCTGCCCTGCTGCTCCTCCCCAGGCACCGAGGACCCTCCTCTGAGCCCAGCTGAGGAGCAGTAGGGCAATAAGCCAGAGAATGACCCTGGTGTGCTAACAGCATCCTTGAAAGGCTCTACAGAAACTCAGAACAAAGCTGGAACTGGCTAACTGGAATTAATACTGTTCTTGGACCAGAGGCTTAATAGCTGGGGGGACTTGCAGGGTGGGAAATGGGTGTTTGAAGTCTTGGGTGTTGACTCCTTCACTGGACTCAAACATGGCCAGCTGCAGCTGGGGACTTTCTACTCACCCAGAGAGCAACAGTGTCTAGAAGAAACCCAGACACCTACCATAGTCTTTCGATAGCTGCCTCAGAAGGGGTATTTCAGGTCTCCCTCCAAACTCCTCGGCGTGGCCCAACAGAGCATCCTTCACCGTCTCGTACCCGCAGAGCACCACCACCGGCTTCAGCCCCAGCCAGACGGTGAAGATGGGGCCGTATGTGCTGCTGAGCTGGGGGAGGATGGAGAAGCAGCGGTGAATGAGGGGCCCACACC
This sequence comes from Falco naumanni, assembly GCF_017639655.2. NCBI lineage: Eukaryota > Metazoa > Chordata > Aves > Falconiformes > Falconidae > Falco > Falco naumanni. Next base: position 116,260,147 of record NC_054054.1, read on the forward strand.
CCAGCCATTCGTTTAATTTTAAATTAAGTCTCATGGCTGCAATGCTGGTGAGTGCACGGGCAGGGAGGGGAAGTGCCTCCCTCGAAGCTGGCACCCTCGCCCCGCTCCCAGCCCAGTCCTCTCCGGGGGGTTCTGATCCCAGTGCCACTTTGGGGGTTCAAAGCATCATCTCTGGGAAGCAGCTCTGGGTGGTGGCAGTGCTGCAGCCCAGAAAGGGGTTAGTGTCACCACCGTGGGTTCCTTGCAGGTGGTGAAGGGCTTCAATAACAGTATTGACTATGCTGCCAGGAGCAGGGATTTAGGCAATTCTGGCAGAGCAAGAGAAGAGGGAGGAGGGAAAAAGAGGAAAGAAACGTAGGAAAAGTCACCTGCACAGTTCCCCTTTTATTTTGTCGTGGGATAGTCACACTTTCTCTCCTGCCTGAGCTGGGAGTGGGTCCAGCACCGTCAGCTCCTCTCTTACCTTCTCGTAGGTCCTGTAGAGGGGCAGGACGTCCTTTTGCCAGAGGTTGCCCAGAATGGGCCACGGGGCTGGTCCAGGAGGCAGCTGGCTTCTTTTCATGTTGACTTTCCAGATCAGGAACCACAGGATGGAGAGAAGGAGGAGAGTAACAAGCATCCCAGCCGATCCAGCATCCATCTTCACCCGTGCTGCCAAGCAGGGAAAAAAATTGAGAAATTCCTCCTCCAGGGAGAAAATCACAACTGAGCAGTGAGCAGAGGAGCCAAAACCTGCTGCCTCTGCCCTTCTTTGTGCTCTATATAGTCACAGCCCTTCCCACAACCCCGGGGTCATCCACATGTCCTCCTGCCACTCACTGGGTGGTCAGTGACACGGAAACGCTGGTTTCTCCCGGCCAAGCACATACCTGGCCCCGCCGTGTTGTAACACAGGTCTCCGTGCTGATATGGTGTGCTGGAAACATTGCAAAACCCTGCAGGCGTGCTGGGGGAGACAGCAGCCCCCCCACCCACCCAGCTCGTGTTGCTGAGTCACCTTCTGCTCAGTGCTCCCTTTCGGCAGCACGTGATGGAAGAAGTTGTCGATGTCCTGGCAGAACCTTGCATGTCACCACCAGGTCATTGCTCGTTTTGTCGCTGCCTTGCTTACCCGAGGAGACACTCTTGTAAACAGAAACCGAGGGAGGCTGGGAGCGGGGCATGCACGGCTGGTCGTGTACCTGTTGGGTGACAGTTTTCTATCAAACTCCTTTCTGGTGGAAAATGGATCAGAAAATAGGAAACCCACACCTTTTTTCCTGAAATATTTTGGGATTCTGCTTGGGTTTGGGAGGAATGTCAACCCCAGTTGTTGCAGGTGGGGTTAACCCTTCCCCAGTCTCCTCCGGCCTCTTCAGGGCTCCTCCAAGGTTTGTGAGTGTCTTGCTCTGAGCACCAGCACATCTGGCTGCACACGAGCACCTCTGGCACTGGCTCAGCCACATCACCTCTGGCCAACAGTGCTTGCAGCCCTTGGCCAAGCGAGCTGGTCACAAGCCAGGTCCCCGCAAAGGATGTGATTTCTCCTGGAGGAGAGGGCTGGAGGAAAAGAAAGAGGAGGTCTCACTTCACACAACTCCCTGCGGTGGAAGGAGACCCTCAGCATTCTTTGAGAGGAGCCTGAACTATAACACTCACCCAGACAGAGCATCTCCTGGCATCCAGCTGCGGAATGCATGGCTGGGCAGTGGGATCGCCTTTGGGCAGGGCTGACAGGGACAGCCAGGACCGCTGCCCTTGCACCCTGTTTTGGCCCCATAGTGGGGCAGTTCACATGTTTGGACCAGGGATGCTCGGTGCTGCCGGCCAGGCTCATTCCAGCCGGGCGCTGGGGGATGTTCTCCCATGGCTGTGGTGCGATTCCTCACATGTACACACCAAATCCCTCTCAGATCACCAAAAAGTGACAGGTAATGACCCTCCCACAGCCCTGGCGCTACTCTGGTTCAATATTTTGATTTTTTCTCCCCTTGCCCCATGCTACTGGGGGCCAGAGGGGAGTCCCACCTCCACCAGCACTGCAAACGCTCTCAGCAAAAGGGGTTTTGAAGGGAAGGAGTGGTGGTGGCCAGATAGGCAGCCCCACAGCAGTGCCAGGAGCCCCACAGCTGAGTCCCACTGGGGCTGGGGCCAGGAGGTTACCGTGACTCACTTGTTTACCCCGTCCCATCCTGTCTCATCCCTGCTCTTCCCGCAGAACTTTGCTTAGGGAGGTGGTGTAGTGACCAGGATTTTGGCAGGGAGGTGAACAGCCTCTCAGTGACTGACACCGTTTTTTCCATGGCAGCCAAACAATACAAAGGAATCACTGGAACAACAGGAAAAGAAACAGCCATGGGGATTCATTTGAGCTGTAAACTTGAAATCTGATGGAAAATTCCCTCTTTGGAGGGCAAGCTGAGGCAGAGCCCACGGCTGCCTGCCTGGACACTGACAGCATTTCAGTGCAACGTGCAGGTTTTTTGCAAGGTGAATGTAATGCAATAAAAAAGCATTATTATATCACATTTTATTAATGAAATAGAGAAAACAAACAAATAACCCTGGAATTTCTGAGTCCATGTTGCCAGACAAGAAGTTTAACAAGAAATAACTCCCAGGGATGATGAAACTTTGCATTTGTCTTCTTGAACTGCTTGATGAAACTTTGCTTTAAGTTTTTCTTCGTAAGCTATAGGATAAATTAAACCAAAAGACCCAAAATGCCGTGTAGTATCACTTGTCAAGTGTGCAGAAAAAAAATGGAAAGGTAGGAGCTGATGACTAACCTTTCAGCAGCTGAACGTCTCTTTGCCTGAAGATAGCTCAGGAGGGAAGAGCACAGACTGGCTTTGGCACAGCCGCTTTGGCACTTTGCTGGGCTGGGACATAAAGAGAGCCCAAATCGCTTCATATGGACCCAAAACCACTGGTACTTTGTCCATTGTTCTGCTGATTTTCTTATAAGGGCTTTTGGAGAGCAGGGGTCTGTAGAGAAGCAGGCTGCGGCAAGGCTTTGGGGTCCCTTCAGGGGCAGTTGGTGAGACCTTTCTGCCCCAAAAACTAAAATAGCAAGGAGGGGCAAGGACTTGGCACTTCCCTGGCTGAACTTCAGGAGGTTCATTTCTCCATTTCTCCAGCCTGTCCAGGTCAGGACAGCAGCACGACTCCGGTGCATCGGCCACTCCTCCCTGTTTGGTACCACCCACCACCTTGCTAAGGATGTCCCCTGCCCCATCATCCAGGTCATTAATGAAGATGTCAGACAATGTTTCTGGAGACTTCTGGTGCACAGGCTTTCAAACACAGCCTTCCTGGCAGCACCAGTGGGTAGCTGGTACACCCCAGGAGGCTGCAGCCTGGGCTTTGTAAATCCCACCCTCCCTCCACGTCCCCTCCTCGCACCCCTCACGCTGAAACTGTTTTTCAGGGCTGGTACCCAGATCCCACCCTGGCTCCAAAGCAAAGCTACGCCTGTGGGTTCCCCTGATCTCATGCTTTGCTTCAGCTCTGCTGGCTTAGAGTAAGCTGTTACAGTTACGCTAAGGCAATTAATACCATCCTAATGCAATTTTCCCCTGTCAGCAACCCGCAGCCTCTGGAGGTTCTCTGCTCACCCCGAGGCCTCGGCTGCGCAGGATGAAGGATGCATAAGAATAGCTGCAAATCATTTTAATTTCTCCCCCTTTCCCCTCTGCAAGCACAGGAGTGAAACAGCCCCAGCAGCTGCTCGCTCCGTAGCCCAGGCCAGCTAATGAGCCAGGCCAGCTGGGAGTATTTTTGGTTGCTCTTAATAATGCAGCAGTACTCACTGCATCGGAGTCTGGCCGTAATTATAGGACAAGTGTCATTTGTCATTGCTGTCATCTCCTCTCACTGGGATGTAGCTCCACAGCAGTGTGATGCTAAAGCCCCTGTCACACTCCTGAGGGTCATTTCTGGGGTTTGCTATGGGATCCCTCAAGAAAATCCAGTCTTACACCAGCCCAAACCTGCCCCAGCATGTGGGAGAGGCACGGTTTGATTTGCCTCAGTAATAAAAAAGTATTTTGTTTGGTCCCAGGGCTTTCTCCAGTGTGAGGCAGGCAATGCAGGGGAGCAGGTCCCCTTCACCCATCACCATCCTTGTGCTGTTCATCCTCGCCTGCATGTCACAGCTGAGGTCCTCAGCTGAGCCACCAGTGTGGTGGATGCTCGTTGGAGATGGGTGGCATCAGCATGCTGTGCTCTGAGCTCCTGGTAGTTGGCCTGGCAGCATGGACACTGAGCAGGGCTTTGGGGTACCAGATACTCTGGGGCCAACGCTGCACCCTTCAGGGGTGCAGCATGGGGGGAGCATTGGGCCCTTCCTTCATCCATCTACACGCCACAGTTAAATCAAGGAGCTTCATCTGGTTTTCCGTGGCTTGCTCATCCCATGAGGAAGACAAGGCTTTCTCCAGTGCCAGATCATTTCTCCTGGTCCATGAAACATCTCAAAGGTCTCTGGGAGCCCTGTAGGACATGGGGGATGGGTCCTACTGCAAGCATAAGGGGCAGGCAGGTAGTCCTGTGTCCTGTCTTCCCAAGCAGGAAGACATAATTCAGGCAGGAAGATGAAGTAATTCCCATTTGCATTTAATAAATGTCATCAAAAGCTTGCTTCTATCATGGTTTTAATTCTAATACAGGCATCAGCAGGTGAACTGTACAGCGGTGGCACAGGAGAGCAGAGTATGATCCCAGCATTGGGATGAGCTGTGGAAAAGATACTGGTTAATCAGGGACTGCCAGGCTTTGTTTTGATTCCTTCAGTGGTCAGGAAAAAAAAAAGAGAGACAGGCATGTTGCCTGTTAATTGGAGTTTGCACAGAAGGCAAATGAAGGTAGACTGAGTTTGAAGTGCCTGCAGGATCAATCCTGCTCTGAAGCAGTGCACATCAAAGGCAGGCATGCCCTGGAGGTCCCTCAGCCCAGGAGAGCCGGGTGTGAAGGCAGCCCAAATATCCATGAATATCCATGAATATCCATGAATATCCATGAATATCCATGAATATCCATGAATATCCATGAATATCCAGCCGGAGACAGGCACTGACAGAGTGTGGCCCTGCTCTGCGTGTGCACCCCTGCTGCCACGCTGCACATCAAATCAACCTGCTGAATCACCGATGGATGGAAATTCATCACCACTGTGGGAAACAATCTCAAGCACCGTGTTGGTGATTAAAAAGAAAATTATGATTAAACTTTCCTATAGCATTTTAATTTTTAATCTTTGCCCCACTTCCCCATGCCCCTTGTCCAATGCGTGTCGGCCGTGGCTGGGTACAAGGAGCAGCCGTGGTGGATTTACAGCCGCACCAGGCACTGCCCATACAGCCTCTGCTTGCTTAATTACTCAGCATTAATCCCTCCCTGTAATTCCCTGGGGAACAAGGCTGGCTGTGGCTGGAGGGATTGGTTTGTGCTGCTTGTAATGGGTCTGGATTAGGGACAAAGGGTGCAATTCTGTACTCTGAACCACTCCAGAAAAGGGACCCGCTGCTCTCCCTGAGCCCTAATGGGACCAAGGTCCCACTCCCAGTACTCAGTAAACATGGCTCTATTTTTAAATAATGTTTGGAGAGGGCAAATCTTTCACCGTGCTCGTGGAAAATGAGCTGAGCCTTGCCATGCTCCCATTTTCCCTCTTAATGAGATGGGCATCCCGGTGGGCATGTTAGTTGTTAAGAAAATTGTTTAAAGGAGGTAAAATACATGGGATTTCTTAGAACAGCTGCACTGCCCTGAAACCTTCCCATCCTGCTGTTCACTATTCCTGCAATAATTGTGAAGAGGAGAAAAAATCCATTGCCCCCCCCCTTCCTCATCCACCTTGCAAACATGTCCTTATCCAGGGCATGCCGTTCCCTTGTTCTGTGTCTGTGGGTATTTACCACATCTATAAACCTCATTAAAATATGTTAATTCCAAGAAGGGGAAAAAATAGCACTTGCACTTGATGCAACTGAGTGCGATGCTCACCCCCTCGTGAGCGTGCCTGGGAGAGGTGCAGCCCAGGAGCTGCCACCGGCATCATGTCCCCGCGGCTGGGCTGGCACGTTCCCTGAGGACAGGGAGCACCTCGGCCAGGGCTTTCTGGCTGGGCGTGCAAACCCCATCCTCTGCGTTTTTGTAACAGGTAACAGGTCCCAGGAGTTGGGCTTGGGGCTCCCTGCCCCATCCCTCCAGCCAGGGAGGCAGAATGGAGCTTGATGTGCCTTGCACACCTGTATGACCAACCCTTTAGGGCTGTGCGTTGGGGACAGGGTGCTTTGGCCATGTCTGCACCTCCTGTGCCACATCAGCCAGATCCCCTCTCCCAGGTGATTTAACCCCTGGCAGCTGTGTCACCGCTGACCACAGGTGAGGCCGGGAGGGATCCCTGCAGAGCGGAAGCGGGAGGGAGCTGGACCCTCCGCAGAGCCACTGGCACGGCCCCCAGCAGCACCATCACTCATTACCCATCCAAAAAGGGGCAGCTCTGGTGCCATATGCGGCACGGCAGGATGGGCTTCACAAAGCCAGGTAAGCAGATGGCAGGTGGAGCAGAGCAGCTCTTCCTCGGGTGAGTGGCTTCAGGGGCACGGCAGCATGCCAGGAAGCAGCGGCCAAATCCAAGCGGGCAAGGGGAGGAGAGGATGCTGCACAGTTACCCAGGCACGGCATTGCAGCGAAGCCCTGCTGCTTGGGAATTTGCTCCTTCGTTGCTTCTTAGTGCACAAATAATTATTTACACTTCCACCATAATAAACCAGAGAGTGGAGAGTCTGGTGCCTCCTGGTTTTTGGGGAATGGTGTCCTGTGGAGGATGAAGGCTTGTGCTCCAGCAGCAGCTTGGCCAGGACAGAGCAGGGATTTGGTGGTGGTCGCAGGACAGCAGGTGCCAGCTGGGCTTGGCTGGGCTTGGCAGCGGCAGGCAGGTGCCTGATAACCAAACAAGAAGGGATGGCACCTTACTGCGAGCTCTCTGGTCACCTCCCCTGTGCCCCACCTCCCTTTCCTCCTGTTTTGCTGCTGCAAGGATTGCACAGGCAGTGCTTCCATCATGCCCTTCGTTATCTCTACCTCCTGGAACGGAAAACAAGGAGATATGATTAAGGCCCTTTTGCAGGGGAACTTATCAGCCTGCAGAAAGGACATTAGCTTCATCACTGCTGGGTGGGAGCATCCTTGGTGCTCACAGGGCTGTCACCAGCACTGTGGCTGGTAGAGGCTATTGCTCCCAATACAATCATGCCATGCAGCCCAAGCACAGCACCCACCAAAGCCTCAGAAGAGGCATGGCGGGATGTGACATTTCCTCGTGACGTGTTTTGGGAGCAGGCCAGGTCATGGAGGGGTGGGTGTGGGTTGAGGCCCTGCGCTGCACCTGTGGGTAGGTGCAACTGGGCTTCATGTCAGGGCTGTTACCTGTCATATGGTTTTTCCACTCAAATGGGTTGCTTTGATGCTAATTTGCTCTGACCCACCTGGGCCAACGCTATCTGGTCTTGGAGGTTCAATGGCACTGAGATGATGGGGAGGTGGATGGGAGGGGCAGCTCAGTCACCATGTGTACAAGGCAAGGATTAAAGCCAGAAGCAAGCTGGGGTGGTCAGACTGACCTTACCGGCACCACTGCGTTGGTGAAGATAAGAAGAATCAACCTGACGTGGTGTTTTGAAGCTGCCTTTGGACCAGGAGGTAGGCACCGTTTCTGTGTCCTGCAGGGTTCTTCCCAGGGTTGTGGCCATCAGTGTTACCCCTCCCACTGCAGTGGAAGGTTGTCAAGCATCTTGCCAGCAGTGTCTCAGAACATCACATGGTGGGAACCACAGCTCTGAACTGAGCAGCTCTCTGTACCTCTTCAAAGGAGCAAAAATTCCCTGTATCCATCCCCAGACACCCCATAAAATATCCTCTTTTGCCATCCCACAGTAAACAGTGCAAGTAAGAGTGGAAAAATGAGAGAGAAAGTACTGAGCCTGCACCCACTGATGCCAGGGGAGATGCCAGGAGCTCCCTGGCTGCAAAATGTTCCTGGATCAAAAGACAGGTTGTGCTTGTGCCTTGTGATGCACCAAAAGCATCACAGCAGCATGGGGAGGAAAGGCACCCTGAGGTGCAGCCTCCTGCCCCTCCCGTGGGCACAGCCCCAGGGGCAGACCCTGCGCTGGGGCATCATCAGAGGCTTTGTGTTGCTGCAGCAGGAGCCCTAGTCCCTCACCCCCGTCCCGCTGCATGGAGGTACTCAGGAGTGTCTGAGTAGAGCTGGAGTTTGCTCCTGGGATTTGCTCCTGGGATTTGCTGCTGGGATTGCTCCTGGCATGTCCCAGCCCAGCAGAGGAGCTGTCACGTTCCTCTCCATCACAGCGAGCCTGTGGTACCTGATTTCAGCCCTTGTGGGACAATGGCTACATTTAGTGGCAGGTGCATGTGGGAGCTTGGGAGCATCCTCCTCACTGCAGGTCCATGAACCCCAAAACAGGGATGTTGCCCCATCGGTCCTTGCCCTCCCACACCGGGGGGACTGTCCCTGTGTGACCAAGGGCTTGACAGACCCCACCCTCATCCCTGGGCTGCTGCAGACTCCCCTGGACTGGGAGACACTGGGATGGGGCTTCACCTCCCCCGGCAGCCCGGCGCAGCGCTGCAGTGGGAGCAGTGCAGGGCAAGGAGCTGTGCTGCAGGGCTGGGGAAAGCCGGGGCACAAAATCAGGCTGGGTTTGAGCTCGAGCCGGGGCTACTGTGAGCGATGCTGTTCCCACCAATATTACTTTTGCTTTGTCCTGGTGGTCTTGGGGGGTTCAGTCACTTAAGACGCGCATCATCACTCCCTGGTCCTTGATACTAACCGAGAGCATCCTCGCTCTTCCCCAAACAGCTCGAGGTGGGTTATTGCCCAGGAACAGCCTGGTTTTTTGAGTCCTGTGCATTAGACTCGTAGGAAAACCTCCCTGGGAGCTGCCTGGTTTGAGGAGCCTGCAAGAGAGGCAGTGCAGGCAGCTGCCTGAACGCCGAGACCACGGAGGTGTGGGGTGGTGCTGCCTGCGAGTGCGGGAAGCAGGTGCAGGTTTTGCGAGAAAATGATAACAGGGCAGAAAGACCATAATTTTACAAATAATGTAAAAACCAGAAAAGCCTGAGAATGTCCTCAGGTGGCCCTGAGCAGAGGGGCAGGGGAGGGGCTGTGCAGCCCCCAGCACAGCACAACCTGGGGAGCAAACAAGTGCTACCCCCCGCACAGTCCTCCCAGGGCAGCTTTTTCTCTCCATTAATGCAAAATTCATCAGCTTTTTCTATTAGATGAGCATTGATCTTTTTTTTTCCTGGGTTTTCAGAGAGCTGGAAGGAGCATGGCTAAGGTTTGATTATTTTTTTTTAAGGAACTGTGCTCCACGAACATCCGCGTGCCCAGCATGCATCGGCACCCCTCGGTGCCTGGCGGGCAGCGTGCCCTGCCTGCGCCGAGCATCGCCCCGGAGCTGCCAGGGGAAAAGCTATTTCAAGGGCTTGTTTAGACTGACCAAAATAGCTGCAGCATCCCATCGTCTTATTTTGGGGGATGATTGACAGTGTGCCTAGAAGCTCATGGGAACTGCTGACTACAGGAAAATCCCGTTGATCCTAAAAGAGGCTGAAAAAATCCAGGGAGCACCTTTCTAGCCCCATTTTGCAGATGGGAAGACTGAGGCCAAGGGCCACAGGGCTGCGATGGAGCAGATGCTTTGCAGGGTCCAACAGCGAGCGCGGGTTCCCTGACGCTGTTTCAGCAAAGCGAAACATGGACATATGGAAAAGTTCTGGGGCTAACGGGATTTCAAAGCGGGGCTTGCAGCCCGGTGCAGGGGCTGCCTCAGGGCTCTCCTGGCCAAGCCCGGCTGCTGCCATGGGAGAGAGCAGCCACTGGCACAGCCCAGCCGTGCGGGCCGTGTCTGGGGGGTCTCCATCTGAGCACGTCTCCAAGGGTTGGATCCAGATGCAGGACACAGAGGCTGGGATGGGGAGGATGCAGGAGAGCATCACCAGGGCTTTTCCTAAGTGGGTTTCATGTCATCACAGGGATCAGTGCCTTAGATTTTTTTTAATTCCACACCAAGAAGCTACAGAGCAGTTAAATCAGTCAAGTGTCCTTCAAACGGGGAGCGATGCCAGTGTGGGCAGAGCAGCCCTTCCAGCACTCAGTGCCGTGCAGGCCCTGGGCGGGCAGCCGGGGTGATGGTACGGGTGAGAGCATCACCCCACCTTCCCCCCGGGCTCTGCAGAGCTCAGTGGCACAGAGCAGGCAGGCAGCGAGGCCCCCAGCTGGGACCAGTTCCTGTGGCCCTGCCCCGGGGGCTGCCCGCAGGCTCCTGCTCCGGCTCATCCTGCACTGCCCAGGGATGCACAGCAGCAGGATGGATGCTGTTTAAACCTGCCCAGCCCCGAGTACCCCAAATCCCTGGGGCTCCGGAGAGCAGGGATGCTCGGGGGGTGTGTGTGTGTGTGTGTGTGATGCTGGGCGATGGCAGGGGGATGCCAAGGGGTGCTGGAGAGATGCAGAGGCCGTGCCAAGGGATGCCAAGGGGATGGCCGGGGAGATGTTGGGGGAATGCTGGGGAGATGCCAGGGGATCCTGGAGGGATGCTGGAGCCATGCCAAGAGATGCCAGGGGGGTGTTGGGGTAATGTCAGGGGCTGCTGGAAGGATGCTGAGGCCAATGTGAAGGGATGCTGAGGGATGGCCAGGGGTGCCAAGTGATGCTGGGGCATGCCAGAGGGATGCTGAGGTGATGTCGGAGGGATGCCAGGGGTTGCTGGAGGGATGCTGAGGCCATGTCAAAGGATGCTGAGGGATGCCAAGGGATGCCAGGTGATGCCGGGACATGCCAGAGGGATGCCGGGGGATGCTGGGGCCAGGCCAAGGGATGCCGGGGGTGATGCCGGGGGGATGCGGGGGATGCCCGGGGCCAGGCTCGCCCCAAGGCCCCCCTCGCCCTGCAGAGCCCGCCAGGGCGCGCGGCCCCGGACTACATTTCCCATGGCCGCCGCGGCCGGGGGCGGTGCGGGGCGGTGCGGCGCGGAGCGGGGGGCGCGGAGCGCGGCGGGGCCCGCGCAGGCGGAGGCGCGGAGCCGCGCAGGGGCGGCGGGCCCGCTCGGCCCGGCTCGGCTCGGCACGGCTCGGCCCGGCCTGGCTGCGCGCCGGGCGAGGATGCGGGAGGGGCGGCCCGCGGCCCCCCGCTGGCCGCCCGCCCTGCCTGCCCTGCCTGCCCTGCCCGTCCTGCCCGCGCTGCCCGCCCTGCCCGCGTAAGGGGCGCCCGCGTAAGGGGCGCCCGCGCCGCCGCCACCATGAAGAAGCAATTCAACCGCATGCGCCAGCTCGCCAACCAGACCGTGGGCAGGTAGGGATGGGGATGGGCCCTGCCTGCGCCCTGCCTGCATCCCGCCTGCCCCACTGACCCTGCCCCCTGCCCGCCCCACCGCCCCGATCCCGCACCCTGCCTGCCCCACTGACCCTGACCCTGCCTGCCCCCTGCCTGCTTCACCGCCCCCATCCCGTACCCTGCCTGCATCCTGCCTGCATCCCGCCTGCCCCACTGCCCCTGCCCCTGCCTGCTTCACCGCCCCCATCCCATACCTGCCTGCATCCTGCCTGCATCCCACCTGCCCCACTGCCCCTGCTGGCTTCACCACCCCCATCCCATACCCTTCCTGCCCCTGCCTGCTTCACTTCCCCCACCCCATACCCTACCAGCCCCCTGCCTGCCCCACTGACCCTACACCCTGCCTGCTGCACTGCCCCAATCCAGCACCTTGCCTGCTCCCTGCCCGCCCCACAGCTCTAATCCCATGCACTACCTGTGGCCTGCCTGCCCCACTGCCCCTGCTCTGTGCCTGCTCCCTAGCCTGACCCCTGTTTGCCCCACTGCCCCTAATTCCACACTTTGCCTGATCCCCTGCCTGCTACCTGCCTGTGCCCTGCCACCCCACCACCCCTACCTGCCCCCTGCTCTGCTGCCTGCCTCACTGCCCCTGATCCTGTACTTTGTCTGCACCCTGCCTGCCTCACTGCCCTTGCCCCCTGCCCATCCCCTGCCCAGCCTGGCTGCTTCCTGCCAGCCCCACTGCTCCTGCTCCCTGCCTGCACCCTGCCTGCTCCCTGCCCTCTTTCTATTGCTCCTGTTCCTGCCCATCCTACTGCCCCTGATCCCCAGCTAGCAGCCCGCCTACCCCACTGCCAGTGCTCCCAGCCCTCAACCTTCCAGCTCCTTGCATGCCCCTTGCCCTGCTGTCCGTATCCTGCCTGCACCCTGACCACCCCCCTGCCCACAGCATGCCCCCCAGACTGCTCCCTGCCTGCCCCAGTGCTGCACCCTACCTGCCCCACTGCTCCAGCGCCCACACCTCCCCTCCCTCCTGCCTGTTCCCTGCCTCCTCCCCTGCCTGCAGCCCAGCCTGCACCCTGCCTGCCTGTTAACCCTTGCTTGGCGTGTCGCCCCCCCCCCCCCCCCCCGCCCCTGCATGCACACTGCCCCCCTCACCTCTGTCCCACACCCTGCCCCCCTTATCCCCTGCTTCCCTGCCCTCCCCCTGCCTGCCCCACTGCCCCTGCCCATTCCCCATGTCCCAGGGCTGGGCCACAGGGACACCCACTGTCTGGGCACCCCAGCCCTGGTGCTGTGGGGTGCCCCACTGGCCTGCTCCCCCAGCACCAAACACCGAACACAGGTGGCCCCAGCTGGCTGGGGGCAGGGGGGCACACTGGGGTGCAGGCGGAGGGGCCATGCCTGCGGGGATGCCCGTGTGCGTGGATGCTCGGCCAGGCCCGAGGTTTGGTGGTGGCTGTTGTGTAATTCCCAGAGATTTTGCAGCTGCCGGGGGGGGGGGGGGGGGGGGGGCGGGGTGCAGGCAGAATTTATTTTTTCCTTCCCAGTGCGGCACTGGGGGAGCAGCATTGGCATGGTCGAGGTGTCAGGCTCCGCATCCCCTCCCAGAACCAAGGGCTCGGACCTCCGCTGGCATCCCCTGCATCCCCCCTTGCCGTGCCACCCATGGCAACTGGGGACACTTCGCTGGTTCTGGGTCCGGGCTGGGCTGGAGGTGGTGGGTGGCAGCAGCTCCTGTGCTGGGTGCCACCTGGGCCACGGTGCTGCCACACGGCCGGCCCCAGCGTCTGGGCACAGGGCTGGGATGGCAGCAGGGCATGGCTGGGGCGGTGCGGGAGCGCGGTGCTGGAGCGCGGTGTGGGAGTGCAGTGCGGGAGAGGGGTAGCAGGAACGTGGTGCAAGAATATGATGTGGGAACACAGTGTGGGAGTGCGGTGCAGGAACATGGTGCGGGAATGTGGTGCGGGAGCGAGCATAGCAGCACAGTGCGGGAGCATGGTGGCGGGAATGCGATGCAAGAATGTGGTGCAGGAACGCGGTTTTGGAGCATGCTGCAGGAATCTGGTGTGGGAGTGCGGTGTGAGAACGTGGTAGAGGAGTGTGGTGTGGGAACACGGCACAGGAGCGCGCTGCAAGAACATGATGTGGGAACACGGCGTGGGAACACAGTGCAGGAGCGCGGTGCAGGAATGCAGTGCAGGAGCGCGGTGCGGGAGTGCGGAGGGTGGTGTGGGAGCATTGTATAGGGAACATGGCACAGGGAACGTGGTGTGGGAATGCGGTGCGGGAGTGCTGGGAGACTGGTGCTTGCCTTCCTTGGAGGAGTGGCAGGAGGCTGTTTTGGGAACAGAGCGTGTGATTTTGTCCTTGCATCTGCAATGAGCCAGGTTTGCTCTCCAGACACACCGAGGCGGTTTGACACGTCTCCCACCCGTGGCTGGGGGTCTGCAGGGGAGGGCTGCCCCCACATCCCGCCACCACTGTGTGGGAGATGTGA